>NC_037673.1:38887181-39087912 GCF_003255815.1 Theropithecus gelada | reverse complement strand
TTTTTTTTTTTTTTTTTTTTTTTTTTTTTTTTGAGACGGAGTCTCGCGCTGTGTCACCCAGGCTGGAGTGCAGTGGCGCGATCTCGGCTCACTGCAAGCTCCGCCTCCCAGGTTCAGGCCATTCTCCTGCCTCAGCCTCCGAGTAGCTGGGACTACAGGCGCCCGCCACCACGCCCGGCTAGTTTTTTTTGTATTTTTAGTAGAGACGGGGTTTCACCATGTTAGCCAGGATGGTCTCGATCTCCTGACCTCGTGATCCGCCCGCCTCGGCCTCCCAAAGTGCTGGGATTACAGGCTTGAGCCACCGCGCCCGGCCTGTAGATTATCTTAAGTGTTCTTTTTTTCAGGTTTTCTGTATGCCACTAAGACAATTTCTGGAGTTCAAATGGTTGGAGTTTTATATACATATAATATATATTATATATTGTATATAATTTTATAGAATATATTATATATTAATATAATATAATATATTTTATTAGTATACCTTCCTCCTGCTTTGAGGGAAGAATTTTACATATTTATATATTATATAATTATATTTTATATATTTATATAATATATATATTTTATATTACATAATTACATATTATATAATATATTATGCAATATAATAAATTATATATTATATAATATATGTAATATAATAAATTATACATTATATAATATATGTTATATAATAAATTACATAATATGTTATATAAGAAATTATATAATATATTATAGATTATATATAATTTTCACCTGCTGTGGCTATATAATACATACATAATATAATATGTATAATTTTCACCTGCTGCGGCTGTTTTGATGTGAAACAGGTCTGCAGAGCTCCTTCTACTGCCATTCCAGAAGTCTCTTTATCTAGTTCATTCTTATTTTTAAAAAGTAATTTCGATAGGATATTGAGTGGCAAGAAAATGAAATATCGGCTCAGACCACTATCTTCTAAAGCTAAGTGAAAGGACAGCAAGTATAATAGCTGACTACCACAACTCTGGAGCTAGACTGTCTGAGTCAAATCTCAGCTCCTGTATACAAATTACCTTTCCATGCCTCTGTTTACTCACCTGTGGAATAGGAACAATATTCTACCTCATCAAGTATTTACCTCATCACGTGATTGTCAAGATTAAGTGATTTAAAACATGCAAAAGAATCAGAACAGTGTTGAGTATGTAGTAAGCCATAAGTAGTAGCTGTTATGGTTATTATTTTGTTTGGATGTTTTTAATACCAGGCCAGGCATACTAGGGAATCACAAACAAAACAAAGTAACAGGCATTTGGTTATCTTTTTGTAAAAATGCAAAATTTTGGCTGTCCCTTCAATCATTATCAAATCAGATTCATCAAGGAGAGGACTCTGGCGAAGGTCAGAGGTGATTTCTTTGAAGCCAGCTAGCATCAGCCCATAGAGAATCATCAAGGAGCCACTAGTCCTAATTAAAAAAAAAAAAAAAAAGTACCTACCTAAAGACATGCTGACCAATTCACATCGAATTTATAAAACTTTATAGTCTTATTCATTTGTTTGTTCATTCAACACAATTTTAGCAAACACTATGTTCAAGGTACTATGCAAGGAATTCCAACATGAATAGGATGCAGATTCCCCCCAGAAATTCACATACATGTATTTATACAGTTGCCATATTCACAAGTAACTAGAATACAATACAGTATAGAATGTCACATGAAATATCCATCAGGAAAGCTTCTTTGATGAGAAGGGTTCCGAGTTGGCTCTTAAAACATATCCCAGACACGGAGTGAGGAACAGTGGCTGCCATCAGCCCTTCCTAGACCAAGATTGTAAATTCTTTTCCCCAACCTGTTGTAGAGGGTTGTTCAGTCTTACAGATCTATTGCCTTATGTTTAAGGAAAACAGAAGAGTGATAAAAAGGAGCTGCAGTTACTGTATGTTCAGCGTTGCTGCCTCTATGAATGCTTGGAGGCAGTCAACAATTCTTCCAGCACATGAGAGGGCCAGCACAGCTATTCCTCTGGCGAACGGACCAGTTACATACATTTTACCACTATCCATCAGCTGCTGAAAAGCTGACTGGTCTATCACTGTAGCTCTTCTTGTCACTGAGTTTGGTCATAAACCTTTTCTTCTAGCGAGATATTTAGAGTAGATGTTAATTCAGGAGCACTTATGCATATTCCAGTACTAAGATACAAACTATAAACTAAAGCTAAGCCTTAACCAAAGAATAAACTGCCTCCCCAGAAAGCCATATAACCCATGCCTGAATTTAACAGAAAAAATAAAAATAAAAAATAAACCTCTGCCATTTACTTTGAGAGGACAATAGAAAGAATGTTGAAGACCATTGAATTTTCTGTTCATGTTTCAGCTTGAAATCTATTTTTATAAACTGATAATATTCCTCTCAACCTTCCTCCTGCTTTGAGGGAAGGGGAGGGGATGAATGCCCAGAGCAATCCTGACTGTCTAAGGTTGAGAGTGGGTGGGAGAATGGCTCTCCACACCCCATGACCTGGCAACTGACCCGCTGGGTATGGCGGTGTGCCACCCATATATTATTGAAATGGCCTGAGGCATAGCCAGCAACCACGCATGTGGCAGTGGAGCTGCCCCCAGAAGAGCTCACTGTACCCTCTGAAGAGGAATATTGCTCCACCCACACTCACTGGCTGGATCCTATGTATCAGGGATTGGGGAAAGTGTGGCTAAGGACTGCTGCTTCTTCTAGAAAAAACATTCAGCCTCCTGGGTGAACATCTACTTAAATATCCACCCGCTCCCTCAAAGAGTAGGGTGCATTGCAAGTTCAAAATAAATATGTATAAGTTGCTTTGAAGGCAGAGGGAGGCAGGTGCCCCCGCTGCCTCCTCCCAAAGTCTAGGCTTTAAAGGGGACTGGTTCATAATGGGGCATTGGTTCAGGAAAGTAGCCTGGTGGGGGTAGAAAGATAGTTCTCTCTATTCAGGGAGGAAAAAAAATCCCGTGGTGCACATGCCAATAAACAATGTGAGCACACTCTCACTGTCACTCATTCAGAAGTGTTTTCCTGCCCTCTTCAGCACACTCATCTTGTTCTATCCTTTTCTACCTTTAAATTCCCTTCTAGACTGCCCTTGTGTTCTTTGTGATCTCATTTTAGCTGCGTAAAATCATGTTCTGATCTTGTCTTTATTTGAACTTTTGATGCAGTGATTACTTCTAGACTCCCTCCAGATTTTGTTCATCGTGGGATTTTTGCAATAGTTTTTATTTTAAAAAATATTGCATTCAACTATCACTTATCTTAATTACTGAGGTTTTTCAGCACTCCTGTACTTTATAAATTTTGTTCCTGAAGAAAGTGACTCACTGGCCTTGCCCTAGTCTTGACCCTGAGGAGTAGAGTTATTTTCAGAGACTGGTATACCAAACACTGCCTTCCCTAGGTCATGATCAAGAGTTAAAACTCTTTGGAAGTATTAATACATCCATGAAGACGTGGAGTTCCAATAACAAATTCCTTAGAACCAGAGCCAGTAGCTCTGAAACCCAGCAAGGCAATAGCATGTCTGCCTTTTTTTCCCTGCAACTTTGCTTCCATGGGATTATTCTAAGAATGTTCTAGGGAACTTTTGAGCATGGCCTAAAGACACATTCTCTATCACATTATTTCTCTGTTCCTGTATTGAGTTTTTCTATGACGTGCTTCTATAAGTATAAAATACTAGAGTCCAATGAAGAGAATTTCTGAAGGGACATATTTATTCCAAGATAATAGTCTCCTGATAGCAAGTGAATGCTGATCAAGCAAAGGGGACACATTACAGAAAATAAATGATGAAGCAAAGCTGACAAGTTTATTTTCAAAGCAGGGGGCATGGATCCCACAACTTTCAGCTATTGTGACTGTTTCTATTATTCCACATGATTGATGCGTGTTTAAAGATTTTTATCTGATGTATCCGGGAACTGCAAAATTGCAAATGCTTGGGCTGGTGTATGCTTCTTTCTTCACAAGTGAAAATTGTTTTATCCACAAAGCAGAGATCTCACTTTTAAAGCTAGGTTGCCCTCAGAAAACCAGCTGGTGTGACTCTTTCAGCTTGAGGGATAGAGTCCAGTTACCAGATTTGACATCATTGTCCCTGTGCTCCCAATAGCATCTACATTTGCATGAAATTTTGTGCATATGGTTTTATTCTCATGCTCATATTGCCATTTTGCAGTGGGTTAGACAGTTATTAGTTGTCTTCCACTTTAACAGGGGAATAAAATGAGACAAAGAGAAGATAAATGGAAATGTGTACTGTGCATTTAGCCAGCAGTGGACTCAGGGCTGTATGCACACTCACTCCTTTGACTCCTTTGAATCTATGGCCTTTACTCTTCACTTAACTAAATGGAAGCTTCTGGTTAATTTTTATGTTGACATTATTAATATAGCTACTAATACACGGTGGCCCACCTATTTTATCTGTGGATTATATTCCTTTTTAGTTTTCTGAAGCAAAATCCATGTCCAAGAGCTCGCCTCTATGTTTCTATTTTTACCTGACTCCCATCCTTAATGCTATTGAGAGGTCATCCCAGTTTCTAGCTGAGAAGAATTAGAGAAAGGGAATGAATCCTGAGCTACAGAAACAAGAGACACTGTTTAACAAATTGGTCTCTGATTTGTTTTACAAGAAACTGGATAAGACAGGCAAACAATTTGTTTTACAAGAAACCGAGGTTTCTTGTAAAAGTAGGTTACAAGAAACTGAGAATAAAAATGGTTGTTTTTTAAACACTTTTTATTCTATTGTATTTGTTATTGTTTGCTCTCATTTCCTCTGATCTCTTCCTTAGGTACAGACATTATTCCCATCTGGAAGTGCCTCCTAAGTCTGTAATATCTAATCTTTTCTGAAATCATTTCTGTCTCTTCACTCCTTTAGATTCTGGAATACGTTTCAACTGTGTCCTCCAACTCACTTCATTTATTTTCCAGTTTCAATTGTGCTAGTTATTCTTCTAACACAAATGTAATCCTATGATCACAGTTCGGTTTTTATCTTACCATTTCTCTGTCACATTTACAGTTCTCTATTTTTTTTCTGCCTGCCTCCCAGCCAGAAAAGTGTGTGTGTGTGTGTGTGTGGTGTGCGTGTGTTTGTAAACCTCAATCTGCTGTTTTATTATCTCATGTTTAATCTCTTAGTTCCTGGAGTTTATGTGTTCTTGCTTTTCAATAAGAATCAAAGCAGACATTTGTAAAGTTAAATTTCATTTCTGCAAGTGCCTATATTTCCCACAGCACCTTTATTGAAATGCTCTTGTCCATACTAGGGAAGTTTTTTAATGGACCCCTTGTTGTTTTGTTCTGCTACTCATGCATGAATGAGAAAATGGGCATCTAGGTCCAGGAATTCCTCCCAACAGCATAGGTAGATGCTTCTAGGTTCCGAGATTACTCTTTAAAACCCTTTCTACAACATTAAGCTAGAGGACTGGCATATGTCGCTAACTAGACATCTGAGAAGTCCAGCGGATACAGGAGAACCCCAAAGAATGAACAAATCCCACAATAAATTCTGCACTGGCGCCAGTCTTTCCTAGTGAAGCTGTGGAGTGCAGTTGAAGGCCTCACCGCCTAATGGGCCTTCCCATTCAGGCAGCCCTTGACTGGCCATCCCTATTTGCCCAGGGGTCATGTTCAGACCTCCACGGCATTCCATTTTTTGGCCTGTGCCAGTGACATAAATCCCTCTTATGGGTATTGAAATGCTGCTCATTTCCAAGCAGTTCGTGGAGTTCTAGAAGAGTGTTCCCAAGACATTTTGATGTAATGATGTTAGAGTGACATGGGGTTACATTTTGATGTAAGCTTTTCAACACATAGTCTTGTGTCCAAATGGACTTATGAAAGTATAAAATTATTGTTCTCATTACCAGCTAGAGTCTGCACAGACTTTCCAGAACCCAATGCTGATTACGGTAGACTTATACATTTCCGTAGTTGTTTTGTTTTTTATTTTGCTTTGTAATTTTTTGTTGTTGTTGTTGTTCTTTGGGGATTTTTTTGTTTGTTTGTTTGGTTGTTTGTTTCTATATTGCTGGGTTTTTTTCTCCAGATATGAAATCCTTAGGGAATCAAGTCAGTACAAAGTCTCTGTTGAATATGGGACTCCAGAGTCAGATGACTTGAAATTAAATTCTGACTCCATCACTTACTACTTGCATGACCTTGAAAATTTCCATGTACTTCAGTTTTCTCAGGTACTAAATTGGGAGTGGGGAAGTTGGAGGGTGAATAATAGCACTAAACCCAGTACTTTTAAAAAATTAGGATAAATGAGTAAATATATGTAAGGCTTTAGAATTGTGTCCACAAGCAATTTTAGATAGCATTTTAAAAAATTTTCTTATAAGTAGTAAACAAATTCATGCTTTCTGAAAAATATTTGAAACATTCTAAAGAATATAAGATTAAAAAAAATTAAAGTCCACCTTCCTAACCCTTCTAGTGTAGACAGAAATTGAATTGCAAAAACAAACAAACAAACAAACAAAAACACAGACATTCTCTTACTCTGGCTAATCAAATGGAAAGAGCAAGGGAAAAGTAATCTAGTGAAAGTGGGAGGACCATTCCTTAGAACCCAAAGACATAAACTGCACTTGAGCCAAAACCAGGGAAGGCAAAGTCACCAAAACCCAAAGCAGCTTATCTGTCCCCTCTCTCTGTTCTAAACTCTCATTTTCTTTTTTAAATTTAATTAATTTATTATTATTATTATTATTTTATTGAGACAGAGTCTCACTCTGTCACCCTGGCTGGAGTGCAGTGGCCCAATCTCAGCTCCGCCGGGCTAAACTCTCATTTTCTTCATTCTCTCTGTGCACCTGCTTCTTTCCATTCTTAGTTTCTCACTGCAAGCAGATTTCTTTTGTTTCATTGGACATGCCCATGGCTGTCTTTCAGCCCCCAAGAGAGGTGTATTTCCAGGTGAAGAGCCCACAGTTATCTCACTGATTTCTAGGGAACTAGAAGAACAGGCAATCCCTGCCATATATTGTGCATGTAATAAATGTTAACTTATGACTTAAAGGGCCTAGATATGTGATTCTAGAGTTTGATAAGTATGTGTGGCCCACAGATCATTTCCATATGACACAGAACATCATAGACCATATATTCTAACCAAAATTATTGAGACATGCTGTTTTTAAAGAGACATTAATGAGGGCTATAAACTGATTTATTCTAAACTACAAAGACAGCATAAATGTGGTTGTATTTAAATGCTAGCGCTACAAGAGACCAGCTAAAAGACCACCTGGAGAATCCTTAAGGCCCACCAGTGGTCATCAGACCACTTTGACAGCGGGCGTTTTATGTCTATTTATGTGTCCTAAGAGCAAGCTTGCTGTTTTAAATGACACAACTTTATTGTTTTGTTATGATGAGTGCCAGATCTTTTTCCTGCTCTAAGGAGACACAAAAAATTTAAAATCAATTTTATTACTCTTTTTAATGTTCAGTATAATAGAAAATATAGTTTATAAAGATTCACAAGCCTAAGACAACAAGTGCTTCTACCCACATCATCATGAAAACAGAAATACCACTGAAAGAATAGAAGAAACAGAAAAAAATAAAAATGCACTTTCCTCTAAGCTTTCTTTCTCCTTACCAAGTTCTGTTCCTTTTCCCTATTGCTGTCCTTTGAAGCCCACCTTTGTATTTGGCATTGAGTAGAATGGCCATTAAAGATTCCATTTAGCTAAATGTGTCAAGCGAAACGTAAATGCCAATGGCTTGAATGAATACACTGCCTGGAGTCCCAGGAGTTACGAAGAGAAGGTGCTTGCATAGGTCAGGGACACTGGGCCTCAAAGCAGCCACCAACCACAGATGGATTCTGGATCTGAGCAGCAAATGGAGATTTCTGGAATTAAGATTCCCAGCCCTCAAGGCCCGAAGTCTGATTAGGAAAGCTTGAAAAACCAATGTTCAGGAGGATATAGCTAAAGGACACTTTCTAGGTGTTTCATGTTTTAAGAAGTAGTAGAACAACTAAATTCACTGCCATCTCCTCCAGACTTGTGTCTTAAAAAATATTAAATACCATTTCTGTGGAGCAAGCCTGAAAGCAGAGACCTGCGCTAACTGAAAATGTGGGAGGAAATGTGTAGAGAGGGGGTTGTGACCTGTGTTTCACTACCGTGATCCTTCAGCACTGGGACTCAAGGACTTAATCTACAGTGCGAGGTTAGTGATGGGATATGTTTACCTTTAGGATCCCTTTTGGGTTTAGAATCTTCTTTTGTTCTTCTGAAGCACAATACTGTTCTGCTAATGATTTCATATCCACTGAGTTTGATAGTATAGTAGTAAAGAAGGCAGTGCAACGTTAACATCAAGGAGGCATAAATTTTAACATTCTTTTCTCCTCTAAATCCACATCAATCATTATGTTGGTGAAGATACCCATCTTCCCTTTCTTAAACTTACTGAAGAAAAGATTTATATACATATAAAAATTTTATATGTTATATGTAATTATTTGTATTCGTTTAGATTAAAATATACTACACACACATACACACACATGAACACACACACATATCCAATAAAGCATTAGCTTTCAAAATATGTTTAAAAAAAACTACAAATTACTAAAGAAAATAGGTTTATAGGAACATGATTAAAAGACTTGAAAAGGCATATCTCTCACACACACACACACACACACACACACAAAAGGACAATTCAATGGCGAATAAACATATGAAAAGATGTTCAACATCTTGGATAATCTGGGAAGTATAAACTAAAACCACAGTGAGACAATAGAATGGCAAAGTTAAAAAGTGTCACAATGTCAAGTGATGATGAGGATCTTCAGCAAGAGAAACATTAGTACACTCTAGGTGGGAAGACAAATTTGTGCAGCAACTGGGGAAAACAGTGCAACTTCGTACAGTAAATCTGACATCTATAATCCAGCACAGTAACCCAGCATTTATACCACGAGACATACACCTTAGAGAAATGCATGGCTATGTTCCAGGGCATGTGAACAAGCATGCTCAGAATAGCCACAAGCTGGAAACGACCCAAATGTTAAACAACATGGGTGTCTTTATGCCCTGGGATACTATAGAGCAAAGCAAATGAAAAGGCTATGGCTAATCACCAACTTGAATGAGCAACACACTGAGTCGAGGAAGCCAGACACAAATTAATTTTTTTACTATATTCCCTTGATACAAAGTTTTACAACAGGAAAAATGAAACTATATTTTTAGAGGATGCATACAGTGGTAGTAAAACTATAAAGAAAAAAAAATCAAACAAAAAAATCAAACACCGTAGGAGTGATTGTGTTGAGGAAGAAAGGATATTGTGATGAGAGAAGCACACAGGAGTTTCTGGAGAGGGTGGTATTTTGTATTTCCTGCCCTGGGTGAGAGTGACATGGATGTTCTCTTTGTAACTACTTTGTTAAACCCTTTTTAACAAAGTTGTTGGTTTTCTCTTCTTTTCTGGATGTGCATTATGTCACAATTTAAAATGTTCAACAGAAGGGAAAGAAAGAAAAAGACTAGCAGATATGTGAATATTAGAATCAATACTGTGGCAGCAAACCATTGCTGATTGAATCTGAATGAAAGGTATGGGAGTCAAAGATCTGATGTAGAAAATTTCCAAAATTAAGAAACCTACTACTAAAATTAGGAGTATTTTTATTCGCCAGAACAAGCAAACTGTGAGCCAAAAATGCTCTTTTTATCTTATTTTAGTTTTACTTTCTGTGGAAAGGAATTCAGAGATCGAAACTGTCTGTGGGTGCCCAACTATGTAGAGTGTAACTAGTTACCCTGTTAAAAATGGCTAAACAAGTTACTCATTTCATAATAAGTAACTTTTCTCTAAGGCCAGTGATAATGCAGGAGAAGCAAATGGATCTTTGAAAAGTAAAAGACTCACTCTCTGGTTCCTGCATATGAATCACCCACCTGAATACTCACCTGCAACCCTAGTTCATTATTTCTTTTTTTCTTATTTCCTTCAACAGTGTATTATTTTGCATAGTTCACCTAATTTATCTGTGTTCCTATTTAATCTGGTATTTCTTCACAAAAGATGGAAATGGGCAAGATACATATACAAAATGTTGCAATGTTGCAATATTAATAAACTGAAGTTTTACACATATAAAAACTGAAGATATAGACATATAAACTGAAGATGTATATGAAGACATTTATATATCAATAATAGCATCTAGATGTTTTTCATTAATTAATATATTAATATTAATTAATAAAAGCTAGATGCTTTTATTAACATATATAAAAACTGAAGAGAGATATATATAACTGAAGGTATATATATATCTTCAGTTGATTTTATTGATAATGCAACATTCTCAGCCTTGGCTACTTGAGCTTAAATGGTTCCAGTTTTTGGTAGATTCCTAGTATTTCCCAATTATTTTTTTGTTCATGTTTTGCCAATCTTTATAATGCATATGACCATAATGCAGATATTTATTTTCTCTTTACAAGGATTTTCTATTATATTAAAATGTGAACTACTCAGAAAAAAATACATCCAGAGGTCATTCATCATCAAGAATCCTGCTATGAGACTAGATTGTCTTTCTGTGCATCCGTCTGGTCACCCAGCATCTGAAGGTGATGCTGCTGTCATGTGGCCCACTGCAGCGTAACACCACGTGTAGATAAAAACGTCTTTTCTTTGGTGGGGAAAACCACTGGAGGAAGGGGGAGGAGACAAACAACAACTAAAACTTTGCTTCACATGTTTGCAATTTAAAATGTTTATATTTCCTAATAATTTATTCCAAATTTGCAGGGATACTTTTCTTTCTAATCCCAAATCTGACTTAAAACTACATGTTTTTCATTACCCAGTTTAAACACTTTCATTCCGCTCTCTTAGCTGCATCCCGAAGTTCAACTTTTACACTTAGCAATCATGCACCATTTGCTCAAGCTTAATATATGACATAATCATGAATATTTTCGATACTTGCAGACAGACCATCAGAACAGTTTATTTTGTTTTGGACTTACAGAGAAAAGGAAATTCATAAGACTCCTTATCCTTAACATGGAATTCACCCCAAGATCTGAAAACGCCCAGTGTTAAAGTAACAAGGATTCTAGAGCTTTGCTATCTCTACCCCTCTCCCCTTCAGCTCATTTTTTGAAGTTGGATAACAGCCATTAGGCCAGATGGACAAGATATTGGGGCAGAGAGGTATAAGGTGGGGAGGAGGCCTGAAAAGGAAACATTCTATTTCTTTCCTTCTCTCACTCCTTATGTTGCAACAGTGGGGTAGGGACACTCTTTCTATAAGCCCGTAGGTAAACTGGAGCAGGAGAATCAGCCCCTTTCTTCTATGAACAAAGCCAGCCCTTATCTGGCCTGTCTCCTACACATGGGACACTTGACTTTGTGGCAGTCAGAGGAGTGTTTGTATTTTACCCAACAATTTCCTCCTTTCAGATAGATATAGATAGATAGATAGATAGATAGATAGATAGATAGATAGATAGATANATATAGATAGATAGATAGATAGATAGATAGATAGATAGATAGATAGATAGATAGATAGATAGATGATAGATAGATAGATATGTATGTAGGTTTATATATATGTATATCTTCTATATATGGATATAGAAGAAGAAAAATTGAGATGTCTTTTCTAATGCTGCTACCTGTTCTCTGCTCATGATATTCTGGCTTAGTTTTGTTGAATAATAACAGTGCAGAGTTATTCTTTCACTGTGGCAATAACGGAAAGGTAAATTGTTAACAAATGGCTACACAGGTCCATAATTGCTGACCTTCCCTGGTCTCTAGGTTGTGACTTGAGGCCACTGTGTGATCAATAGCCTAGTGTGGTGTTTTTGACCAGGCCAGCATGCCATCCATTTCCATCCACTCATTGGTTACATCACTGATACTTCTTTCAGGTCTCCAACTCCTTCCACTCACAGTTACCCAGGGACCCCTTTTCTCTCAGAACACGAGTTAAAGGTGACTGTGGCAACCATTGTTTACTATGTATATTTCAGTTGTATTTCATGTTTTGGATTTCATAGGTTAGTCTAAGGAGTTACATTCCTTTAGAAAAAAAAAGTCTCTTTTCAAGTTGACTAAAACTTAGGAATCCCTCGTGCAATAATAGGAAAGTTCATACGGGCAGCATTTCACAATTAGCTTGCTTGAGTTGGACAGGACTTTGCTTTCAGGGCCTAAAGGAAAATTTCCTCATGCGTGTGCAGAAAGGGGTTGTGGTTCTTCAGCAGCCAGTTTTGGGCATTTATGAACTGTGATGTGCTAAAACTAAAGGAATCGTAAGAAACACGTTCTAGAATATAGAATTAAAGTGAGCTAAGGAGACAGAGAGGTCCAGAAGAAGAAAAAGAGACGGATTATTCATTTTAAGGTGTTAGAAGACAGGGCCTACATAAAAGCTGGATCCTCAAACCTTGCCAAGGAGAGGCATAAGAGGGTTTGGCCCGGTGGCTGGGCACTTTTTTGGAGGGATGCAATCAGGGGTTTCTGAAGTGATGCTCTGAATTCATAGCATTTCACAAGACCATTGAAAATGCTTAGTAATTGTTTGCAGCTGCTGCTCAGCCATTTCCTTTACATTCCATGGCCCTGGAGACAAAAAGAAAAAATTATTTATGCCAGTTTTTGTGAATCATAGTGTTAGCTGTAAATCCACTCCACCATAATCTATAAAATATAGCTTTTATTTCATTGTTCTTGCTTCATGCCAAATCATGAAGTTTTTTAAAAGAAAAGAGAAATAAAAATAACAGAACCATTCTTTTACATTTAAGGTACTTGCCCTTCCTATATAATAAAAGCTCACTAATTCAGATCTGTCTAGATTGATGAAATGTCTGGGTTACAAGTTATTGAATTTCAATATTCAAGTTTTTATCATGCATGGAATTGGCCATGTGAGCTGCTTACTTTCTAGGGCAACACAGATGGCCCAGCGTGTGAAGTGTGCAGAAAGGAGCTTTGGATTGGAGATGATGACCACGGGGACCCCTGATAACCTATGAGGTCTCAAGCAAGGTTCCCTGGAAGGAGAGGTTGGGACTAGAATAAAATGGAATGGAATAGAGTGGAACATGCACAACCACTTCCCATCCTGCTCCCACAGCCGATCTGCCTCAGCTGCACACTGATCTTTCTATTAGGTCCAGAAACACCTCAGAGTTTTTCTTAACACAGAGCTCCAGGAAGCAGCCATCAGTCTGTCAATCTTGGCACACGATATTAAGCCTAATTATGGAATTAGATGATTTTAAAGTTTCTTCTAACACTGTAATTCCAATATGCTAACAGAGAACCTTAAAAAAAAGGCAGAAATGTGCCCTGTGTATGGTTTTTAACATACAAACCATTTTTAAGTTGTTTTAGAAGTACTTAAAACATCAGTTAGCTTCAAAAAAATATATAGTGGTTTTCACCAGACTTAAAGAGATTTGCTAGCTTCATAAAATACTATAGTTCTCACAAGACAGAGGGGAAAGGATAAAGTGTGTTGGAAACATCTAGGGGAATTTTTAAAAAATATTTAAACCTAGGACCCATCCTGTCAATTATCTTTCCTTAAGTCTATGATGAAGTCAGGAGAGTATGTCTGCTAAAAATCTGTTTTGTAAATTCTGATACACATTCCTATCCAAATATTCTTTCTGGAGCCTAGTTTTTATGATTTATTTCTTTAGAGAGTCTGGTATTTCAAGAAAAAGCAATGGTAGATGTCATCTCAGGCCCTGTCCAAATAAAATTTACACATTCCCAATGAATAGACAGCAAATAAAATGATTTTACCATTGATTGAATTTGCAGCTTTATTTCTGGAACCAAGACCTTGCATTATTCAGACAACCACATAATGGTGGTCACTCAACACTTTCAGTTTCTCAGGCCAAAAACCCTGACGTCATTTTTAGTTCTTCTCTTTCTCTCACAAACCTCATCCAGTTTGTTCAGCCAATTCTGCCGGCTCTTGCTTCACCTCTGACTGCTTCTCACCACCAACTCTGCTAAAGCCTGCGCGGATTATTCCAGCTACCCCAGCTGGTTTCCTGCTTCAACCCTTGACCCCCACTGTCTGTTCTCCACCGCATGGAGTGACCCCAATAAAAGTGAATTCAGAGTGTGCCATTCCCCTGTTTAGAAACCTCCGGGTGCCCTCACAACTTAATCCCAGACAAAGTCAGTCATCACAATGGCCTGCAAGACCCTACACCTTCTGTATCCCAGTTATTTCCCCCTTTGTTCACTCATTCCAGGACTCCTTGTTCCTCAACAAGTCCTATACCCTCCTGCTAAGAGTCTTTGCAGGTGCTGTTTCCTCTTCCTGCAGTGTGGAGTCTTCAGATCCCCACACTGGGGATCCCTCACCTCCTTCAAGTCTTGACTCAAATGTTACCTTATCCGCAAGCACATCCCTAATAACCACCCTCATTAAAATTATAACCTCGCTCTCCATCTTGCTGCGCTGGTTGAATTTGGTCTACAGTCTGTATCAGCATATAACATAACATACAGTGTACTATTTGCTGAATGTTTCTCTTTCCTTGTTAAATATCAGCTCCACAAAGGCAGGGATTTGGGTCGGCTTTGTTCAGTGTTGTATCTGCAGCATCTAGAACAGCGCCTAGCACGCAGCAGGTGCTCAGTAGATACTTGCTGAATGAAGAAATAATTAAATGAATTAGCCAGTAAACAATATGATTCAGTGACTGAAGGAAGCAGTCCATTAGTAAGCAGTGAACAACTGAGCCAAGGCTTTCTGGGAATTTACTCCCCAAACTTCCATAAATTCAGTTTCCCCCTCTCTAAAATGGGCTAATCATTCTTTCCTTCCAGCAAGTCATGAGGTCACAATTAAAAGAAATTGGAATTTATTGCAATATATTGAAAGAAAGGTTCTATCTTATCTAAATTATTTGAGAAATGAATTTGCAATTTGCTATTAATGTCATTTGTCTCTCATTCACTTGGTAATTTCACTTAGCAATTTCATAAAACACCAACAGCCAAAGAAGGAATAAAAGTAAATAAGTGCATTTTGTTACTTATTAATAAGTGCATTTTGTTACTTATTACTAACTTCAAACAGACATGGAGATTATCTGTTTAGTGTATCCTCCATTCTCTTTAGCTGCAGATATCGTATTTTAGAGATAAAAATATTGAATTTTGAAAAGTTTTTGTGGGGAGTTGCTGGATATGAAAGGCAGTTTGGAACAAGTGGTATGATCCAAAATATTTGAATTAATGAATAATACTGGGAAAAAAATTATGAGAACTTTCTATATCCAAGCCATTGTGTTACTGCTTCACATGAATAATCTTATTTTATCCTTGCTTTAACTCTGAGAAGGAAGAACATACTAAAAAATAATTGAGGCTTCGAAAGGTAAAGCATCTTGCCTATGATCACATTGCGTAGTAGGTGGCAGAGCTGTGATTAAAATCTCAGTTCTTCCAAATCCAAAGACAGCATTTTCAGCAGCTTCACTTTTCTCAGACAGTGGTTTGTGGGGATGATTGGATAAATATTTCAAATCGGGATAGTTCCAGAAAAATTGGGTCATACGTTTTGAGTGTTTCACATTATCCTGAATTTCCAAGCGTTGACTGTATAAACAAAAGTTGTTATCATAACAAGTCAGAAGGAGAAAAACTGCTGATAGTACCACGGGGCGCCTTCTCCCCAGGAGGGCACAGAGTACTCTCACAATATATACTAACACAAAAGGCATTCGCAGCACACAATAAAGTGGGGATTTGGCATACGTCCTATTAATCACATCAATGAGAAATACAAACAGGATGACTCAACTCTCAGAGTGATTCTTTTTCAATTTGAATTATTTAATCGATCTGCCTCCAGAGGTGGATCTATATAATATATATCAACTCAACTATAGCTGAGACCACAGAGTCACCTCCTGACTTCCTGTCTGGATCATAACTTGTTTCCTAGTGAAGGTGTTTTGTCAAATTACTACACCACGTAGATGTCTTTAGTATGTCTATCATTTGAAATTAAATGCCTGTTCCTCCACACAGATAAAGCACTTGGAACAATATCTTTTATAAGATAAACACCACAGAGTATTAGCTGTTTTTATTGTTTTTATTGTTACGGGCAAATAGAGAAACAAAATGGAAGCTGGAGGCATCACTATTGTGTATGACTCACTCCTATGACAGGAAGTGACATAAGTCAATGTGATAAAAAAGGGAGTGGTGGTACAAAATAGGTGATAATAAATATATGTTGAATAGATAGATTAATAAATGAGAGTCCCCATTGTAGACCAACAGCATCTATAGCAAATTTGTATGTGTATGTGAACAGCAAAGAAGTTTGAAGCAAGAAAGGATGCCCAAACCCTGGGAGTAAACCAGATTGCTTGAAGAAACAGTGCTAAGCTTCCTGCCAACAACATAAAATAAGCAAATACAGTTACCCCTTAGCATCCGTGGGTCCAGGACACCAGCACATACCAAAATCCACAATGCTCAAGTCACTTATATGAAATGGCATAATATTTTTACATCACCTATGCACATCCTCCCGTATACTTAAATCATCTCTATATTACTTATAATGCCTCATACGATGTAGGTATTGTGTAAACAGTGGTTATACTGTATTTTTGATTGCATTATTTTTATTATTGTATTGTTACCTTTTATTGTTTATTTCCCAACTATTTTTGATCCAATGTTGGTTTAATACAGGGATTCTGAACCTACAATTGCATATGTAGGACCAATTGTGCAAATTAATGACACTAGTAACTCGCTGTTAGGAAGTATTGTGCTTTGCTTTAAATAGTTTTTTCTTCTGCTCATTGCAGTCATAGGCTGCATTTAAGAAGCCTCGACAGCAATGCAAAATAACATTGTAATTCACTGGATACTTTTGGTACAATAAAAATAAGGGGATGTGACTAATATATCCCCATCTTATCTTTTTCCTATAGTAATAAGCCAGCTATTTTGAGATGGTTGAATATCGTCTTCCCTTTCCATACCCTTCCTTTCCTAAGACACTTTTGAAGGCTGTATTCATCAAAGGAAGTCTCCTCTAACTGCTTCATTCACAACTTGCTTTCCACGAGCTTCTGATAAGAATGCCCTCATGCACTCCGAATTTGTGTCCTGGGACTCTTACCACAAAGGCTTTACCATGTGTTAATTAACATTTTCAAGCTCTATCCAGTCATTACCAGGGGGGCCAGTCAAGTGGAAAGTATGTAGATGACATAACCACCTAGGGACAGTCCAGAATGTCCTTTCACTATGAGTCTTGGTTCACTGGCCAGTGGTGCAAGCAGAAGGTTATGCTCTTTAGCTCATCAACATGAATTCGATGAGTTAAATAAAATAATGAGGGGTTGGGTAGTCATAAGATTCACAATACCCAGGATCTCAAAGACTCAAATACAATAGAGAAGAGGCAAATATCTTAGTTGCAGAGTCTGAGGTGGTGCCTGGACAGTCTACAGGGCAGTGTAGAGGATTTCAGTCAAATGAGTCAGGTGGCAGAATGGCTTATAACAACAGGACAGCTCCAGGAAAAAATTTTACTGCAGCTTCTGGAAGTCTTCTGTTGCCTTTTCTCTTTTGACAACAGAGGCATCGCTTCTGAGTCTTCTCACTCCTGGCCAGCCTTTTGGGTTTAGAGAATCTCCCATTTATTCTGAAGTTATGTCTCTACTGTATCAACCTTTTTCAGCAAATATACTCTCTCAAAGAATATAGGAGATTTGTAAGAGAAGATTTGAAGGAATACGGTCTGTGTCAGACTCTCTCGCTGCTGCTGCTACCACAGCCTAGCAATACCTCAGGAAGGACAGCAGTCATGAAAATGTAACCAATTTTAACATCACAGCTTGGAATTTTTGATCAAAAGTAGGAATAATGATGTATGAAATTTCTAAAAATTAAATGTCACTATTTCAAAAGTCAAATGGGTGCAGGTCAGAAAAGTTCAAAATGGAAAATTTGGGGTCTAACTTGACTTCAGTCAGTGGTTCTTCAACCTGGCTCCACATTAGAACTGCCTGGAGAGCTTTTAGGAAATTCACACACTACTGATAAGTTAAATGAGAGTCTCTGGGAGAGGAACCTCCAACACTGGTATTGTTAAAAGCTCCTCAAGTGATTCAATATGCAGTCAGGGTGGAAGACTACTGGCATGAATTATTCTGATTGGTTCCCTTGACCAGAGGTTCCCAAACATGGTTGATAAATGCTGTTGAAAACACAGATTCCTAAGAACAGAGGAATTGAATCAGAGTTTTTTGGGGTGGAGGTGGGTGGAGGAGGGAATTGATGATGGTGGTGACATGGTGGCGAGAGCAGAAATCTGTATTTTTAAGAGCTCATTCTGGGAAACCACTTCATTTGACAATCCAGACTCCTAGGAACAATCCTGACCCTCCATGTTAAGGTTTGCTAAAACTAGGTCAGGCCTCTCCTTTTCAGATTGTTTTCATCCTTATTGAAAATTTACCTTGACCTTCCTTGATGCAAAACTATTCAAGTTTGTTTTCCCTATGATTTTTTTCCCTGTCAAATTTACAAGCTAGTGAGACTTCTTTGATAATGATATGTCTTTGTTGAAATTTTGGAATTCCTCGCTTGTAATGCTTTATGGATGCTTACACCATGGGTCTTTATAAACTAGGAAGAGTGCAAAGATATTAGGATTTTAAACTGAGGTCTAGATGGAATTCTCAAGCCCTGTCATTATTTATCACCTATCTTTCTAGTCTCTCCCTGTGAACTGATTCTTCTGAAGGTTTCCCATTAGCAGGCATTAAAGACTACTGTCCTCTCCAAAAGTACTTCGGATGCTGGGGCACCATTCACTGACACCACTTCTGGAGCAGCAGGGTGACTTCCTGATTTCTTAATATGTCTGTTTCCATGCACCAGCAATATTTCATCCTTTGTGGTTTTGCCAGCCTCTTGATCCACCCTTCTCCTATAATAGAAAAAGGAGAAAGGCACACTCTACACATTTTTCTTCAGTCTTTCTGGGACAAAGCATACTTCCTGTTCAGTAGGGAGGCTTCTCCGCTGGTTGAAAAGTCTACTTCCCACTCACCACGGACTTCCTCTGTCTGGAGCTGATGGATTTTAAACTCTAGGATTTTGGTGCTGATCCACTCTGCCTTGTTTTGTTCTGAGGCTTTCTCAGAATGGAATTACATGTATGAGTCACCCTAACTCTACCAGAAATAAATAATCTGCAAGACTTTGAAGTCCTTTTTTTTTTTGATGGTACACAGTATTCCTGAGTTCAACACTCTAGGATCTGCCTATCCCAGGGCTGTGCAGAAAGTAGGTGTTTATAAAATAGTAGATGTTTATAAAAAAAATTTCAATAAACATTTTTGACTTTACCTTAATCTTATCAAAGAGCAGCAACAGACTTTTGTATCAATAGTTCTTAGACTATATGTTTGAAAATGACTTGCCTCTTAAGCCAGGAGAATAGAAATTTTACCTATCCCAGTTGAAGATACGACTTTTATCGTTCTAAATATCTAAACTCTCCATAGAAGTTTGGGCCTAAATTATGATAAAGGCTGCCTACATTGACCAAAAGTCCCTGAAATAGTTCAACTTTACACTTCAGTCAACCACTGAATATGACTATAGTCAATGCAGTTTTCTCACATGAAAGAGAAATGTCAGTAAAGGGAAATTTTCAGGGAAAATGAACATCAGAGTGAAGAAGGTCAAAAGGAAGACAACACTGAATATTGACAATCTTCCAAAAACTAAGCTTATACTCATAAAGGGCAGACATGCAAAAATGAGGAAGAGATTTAGGGAAGCATCACATCTTAAAAACATTCATTTTAGCATGCATTCACCACAGTGCTAAGCAGAAAAAAAGAACATAGAAGAACTTAAAAACTAAAGTATATATTTTTCTTTTTTTCTTTATTTAAATTGTTTTAATTTTAGATGTGGGGGTACATGTGCATATTTGGGTATATTGTGTGATGTTGAGGTTTGGGCTTCTATCAATCCCATCACCCAAGCAGTGAACATAGTACCCAATAGATAGTTTTTCAACCCTTGCCCCACTCCCATCCATCCCCTTCTAGTAATTCCTAGTGTCCATTGTTGCCATCTTTATTTCTATGTGTTTCCAATGTTTTGCTTCCACTTATAAGTGAAAACATACAGTATTTGGTTTTCCATTTCTGTGTCAATTAACTCAGGATAATGGCCTCTAGCTGCATCCACATTGTTGCAAAGAACATGATTCTGTTCTTTTTATGGCTGCATTGTATTCCATGATGTATATGTAACACACTTTCTTTATCCAATGCATGGTTTATGAACATCTAAGTTGATCCCATGTCTTTACTATTATGAATAGTGCTGTGATAAACACACAAGTCTTTTTGGTAGAAATATATATGCCCCTTTGGGTATATACCCAGTAATGAGATTGCTGGGTCAAATAGTAGTTCTATTTTTAGTTCGAAACTCTTTTCACAGTTGCTGGATTAATTTACATCCCTACCAACAACGTATAAGCGCTCCCTTTTATCAGCAATATTGCTAATATCTGTTGTTTTTTGACTTTTTAATAACAGCCATTCTGACTGGTGTGAGATAGTATCTCATTGTGATTTTGATTTGCATCTCTCTGAAAACTGGTGATGATGAGCACTTTTTCACGTTTCTTGGCCTCTTGTGTGTCTTCTTTGGAGAAGTGTTTGTTCATATCCTTTGCCCACTTTTTTTAAATAGTCTTTTAGGAAGATAAGACAAACACTATGAAAGATGAAATAAACATATAATGTAGTACCTGCTTAGATACTCAGAAATTGGAGCAGAGAGCAAATTTTATAATTTTTCTGATAATTTTAGACTTTTTTTAAGTTGTAGACTTTTAAAAATAATTTTAGACTTTTTCTGGTGGTGTGTTGTCATGAATCAAGCAGGATTCGGCTGCGCCTTCAAAGAGAAGCAAGATTTTAAAATAGGAAACTAATTATGCCATGAAAAATACCTAAATGAAAAATATCTAACAATTATGTCATCATAATTTCACACTTCCTTGAAATAAGGATTAATACAGAAGTTGTTTATGAAAGTGTAGCTGTTTTAAATTATTTTACCTTTGTGTAGCACACGTAGATTGGGTTTAGAATACCTATCAGGTGTCATACAAATCTGAGAGGCTTGGATTCCATAGACACCACTGTTGATCCAAGGGACCAAGCTTAACTCTGAATAAGACCTTCTGTGTTTGTGTCAAGACAGTCAAGAAAACCGGTCTCATGACATGATATTGACCATTATCACCCAGTCACTCATTCTCCAAACTAAATTCCAAACAGTGTGAAAAATTAAATCTGCTCTCAAAGAAGAGATTAAATGGTGTTACCATTATGGTGATTATTCAAAAGAACATACTGCAGGTTATAAAAGCAATGGGGAAAAAAAGAAATTTTCAAATGGTTTCAGGCTATGGCATCATCACTGAAATAAATCCATCCTCTTATAATGAGTATTTGAAGAGACCACCCCTGACTTTAGATCAAGGACCTCCTACATAGTTTTTCAAAATACAGGTCCATTATTCTTCAGTCACATCTCATATAAATGATGTGTTTTCAAGGCTTTCTTGGGCCTCTAGATTTTCATCTGATTTGGGGTCAAGGGGAATTAGGTTAAATTACTCCTGATTGCTTGTCTTGATGAGCCCACATTATAGGAACATGGAACAGCATGGTGGACACAGCCTAAGCTTTGGTGTCAGAATGACTGTGTTGGAGCCCTGGGTCTACCACCTCTGAGCTGTGTGCCCTACAGTAAGTTGCTTAACCTGTCTGAGCCTCAAACACCTGTTCTGAAAATAGGTCTAATACATAATATACAAGTACATTATAAAGGCCACATTATTTAGTAGATTCTCAATAAACAGAAGTGATGGTTGGGCCGTCATCATTAATACATACTTGTATTATTGTTTCTGATGTGATTCTGGGCAAATAATTCATTGACTCTTTCTAGGCTTCCACTGCGCTGACTGTGATGAATGGAGCCTTATGACAATTTCTACGTTTCCTTCCAGTTCTGGGATTTTGTGAAGGAAATCACATCTGCCACCACCATTATAACCACAAGCACAAGTTATGAATTTCTGCTGAACAGTAGTTCTACTTCTGCATTAATGGAAATTTCACAATTTACTTAAAGAAGACAGAGCAGCAAGGGCAGAGGGTTTCCTAGCTACATAATTCACTGAAATACACTCTTCAAGCTCGGTGCTGGGTGAAAACCCTTTTACTGGGGAGAAGGAAAAGAACATCATCTTTTTGAAACAGCTAAACAGCCCTTATGATTTCCATAAGACTTTACTTATATTTGCTGATATTCATGTTATTTTCAGTGAGTTTCTCACACAAGATTGTATGTAGGTCATGGATGATAGGGGTAAGGAAGGGGAGACAAACTTTGGAAAGAAAGAGGCTGTGATTTTATTCTCAGCTCTCCCACCTGCTGTGTGACCTTGAGCATCCGTTGTCTTCTCATCAGGAACCATTATTTCTACCATTTAGGGGTGCTGTGTGTCAGCATTGCAGCAGGTCTGGAACAGAACAGAGACTCAATGTCAACTATTTTCTTATCTTCCTACTCCTCAGGAGCAAGGACTTCACTGTGGTCTCTTGGCCAAGAGAGCTCCCAGCATTAGATATTCACAGAACAAGTGTTCAATAATTATTTTTTGAGTTGAGTGGGACACACATTCTTCCAGGAATCAGCTGAGTTTCAGGGAAAACCAAAACAGTCCATTTTTTAATGATAACCAAACAATGACCTGTGGACATTTTATTCCACATCTAGAGTCAGGCTGATTTAAAAGCAACCCTTCCCAAAGTTTTCTGAGGAGTGATCCTGGAGAAGAGAGTCCCACTATCAAATGTGCTTAAAAGAGCCGGTGTTCTGAATATGCAGTATCCCCACACGCTTGAAGATTCACCATGTCAAATAGCAAGTTAAAGTGCTCTAAGAAAAAGTGCCACAGGGAAAAACTTGTTTTGCTGTGTTGAAGCCATTGTTTCCCAGTAATATTTGACCTTAGAACCCTTTGAAGACAAAGTGAGGCATGCTATTTTCTTCAAGGAAGTGGGGGAAGGGAGAGGCAAGCATGTTTAATATATTCAGATTTTTTAAAGCTACTATAAAATCTGCTTCAGAACTTTAGTCACTCGGGACTGAGAGCGATATTTAGATATGAATAAGAAACTTTGAATGAGGCTTAACAATAGAAAACTCAACATAATGAATAAGTGGACCAAACTCTGCAGGAAATAATGTTCCAAGAGATTTCAGGGCTCTTTCTCCAAGCAGATAGTATTTATTATCTGGGGAAATTATAGAGATGAATGAGCTAGCATTGACCAGTAAGCAACATAAAAATAGTTTAAAATAAATTATTTTAAAAATCCAATGTTTGTGACTGACACTGAGCTATGATTCCTAAAATGACAAGTTTAAGAGGAAAATAAACATTTTAAGATCTACTGAGTCTATATGTGGCAGATGGATTTTAATGTGGGCATTTAGGTCTAAATAGCTAAAATCCTCTACTCAATACATATGTATTTTGTCTATTAAATGAGAGCTATGGTGCTAGCTTGCAGAAACAAAACGGTGAGAAAGAAATCCTTGTTTTCATGGAGCTTAAAGTTTATATAAGACACAAATATAAATATAATCATAAACATTAGTGTCAATTTGGGCCTACAATAAGTTCTATGAAATGAGAGAGACTTGTGCTCTGATTTCCACCTTAGACGATGAGATCAGGAACCACACATGCTTTGCTCGCTTTTTGTTTGTTTGTTTTGTTTTGTTTTTTGAGACGGAGTCTCACTCTGTCTCCCAGGCTGCAGCGCAGTGGCGCGATCTCGGCTCACTGCAAGCTCCGCCTCCTGGGTTCAGGCCATTCTCCTGCCTCAGCCTCCCGAGTAGCTGGGACTACAGGCGCCTGCCACCACACCTGGCTAATTTTTTGTATTTTCAGTAGAGACAGGGTTTCACTGTGTTAGCCAGGATGGTCTCAATCTCCTGACCTCGTGAACTGCCCGCCTTGGTCTCCCAAAGTGCTGGGATTACAGGCGTGAGCCACCGTGACCAGCCTGTTCACTGTTTTGTCTCCAGCCCTTGGCACAGACTCCGGCACAGAAAAGTAGCTCAATAGATATTTGTCGAGCTATTTGCATGAATAAATATATGAATGAATGGATGAGAGTGCACAATAGGGAGATCTAACAGAGAGTTGTCAGAGAGAGGATTGCTAAGTGAAGCAGATTTCTGAAGGACACTTACTTTATTTTATTTATTTGTCTTTTTGAGGCAGAGTCTCACTTGCCTAGGCTGGAGTGCAGTGGTGCTATCACAGCTCATTGTCGCCTCGACCTGCTGGGGCTCAGGTGATCCTCCCACCTCAGCCTCGGTAGTAGATGGGACTACAGGCGCGCACCACCAAGCCCGGCTAATTTTTGTATTTTTTGTGGAGATGGTGTTTCGCTGTGTTGCCTAGCCTGGTCTCAAACTCCTGAGCTCGAGTGATCTGCCTGCCTCCACCTCCAGATGTGCTGGGATTACAGGAGTGAGCCACCAGGCCCAGTCTTCTGAGGGATGCTTATTGAGTAAAGGGAGAATTCTGGCGCAAGGGAGAAGCACAGCCAACGTGAGGAAAGGCAGGAAGGCCTGGGGATGGGGGTGATTGACACAAAGAGAGAATGGAGTCATCAGTACAAGAGAGGATTGGGATCTAAGGTAGGGGAGACAGGTCCTCTGAGATGACTTGAAGAGTCTTGTTTTTATCTTAAGGACAAAGGGAAACCTCTGAATACTGTAAGCCAGAGGGAAAGGTAGCATAATCAGAAAGAAGAGATAGCATAATCAGAAGAAGGAGAAAATGAAAATATAGGTGGACCATATGGGAAGCTACTACAATAGGGTGGGTGAAAGATGACGAGGACTTGGAGAAATTTGGGCCATGAAATCATCAACAGAAGGACAGAGGGATGAAGGACAGAGAGATATCAAGAACAGCTCTTGAATTTCTGGCTTGCATAACTGGACAGATGGCGTCCTACCACTGAGTTAGGAAATAATGTGAGGCATGGATTGTTCGGGGACTCATGAATTCAGTGAGACATATCAAATGAATGGTGGTGAATGACTAGGGCTTGGAAACAATCCGTTTGTTGTCATTCCTTCTCAGTTCAGATATGGCAAATGAGCACCTATTTTAGCCAAGGTAATCATTGCTCCCTAAGGACACTGATGAGTGTGCATTCCTGAATCAAAGGGGGGGGGGAAAAAAACGCCAATGCAATGCTGGACATATGATAAATTGTTTTGGGAGTCACCATACCTTCCAAGTGCAAAGACAGACTGTGACTCTATCTGGAACATTCTGTAGTCTTAGCATCGTATCATTTCTTTCTTTTTGTTTTTTTTTTGAGATGAAGTCTCACTCTGTTGCCAGGCTGCAGTGCAGTGGCACAATCTCGGCTCACTGTAACCTCCGCCTCCCGGGTTCAAGTGATTCTCCTGCCTCAGCCTCCTGAGTAACTGGGACTATAGGCACGTGCCACCACGCCCAGCTAATTTTTGTATTTTTAGGAGAGACGGAGTTTCACCATGTTGGCCAGGATGGTCTTGATCTCTTGACCTCATGATCTGCCTGCCTCAACCTCACAAAGTGCTGGGATTACAGGTATGAGCCACCGTGCCCAGCCAGCATCATTTCTTTTTAAGAAACCCATAGAGAGCTGGAAAATGACCATAGAAATGCAACTGAAACAATATATTTTTGAGTGTTAACAGAGGTTCCCTAAAAGTTTACTCAAAAAGCTGAAAGCTGAGGAAAGAAGAGATAAAATCCAAAGAACCACCAAAGGTTTAATTATAAATTGGACAGTGACACTGCCCTGAAGTTTGGAGAGGTAAGTTCACAACAAATGAGAGGAAATACAGACCGGGCAGGAAGGGCGGCATTATAACCTGATGGTTTAGAGAAGGGCTTCTCAAAGTTTAATGTGTGTATGAATCACCTGGGGAAACTGTTGAAATGCAGATTATGGTTCAGTAGGTCCTGGCGGGGCTTGAAACTCAGGGTCTCTAACAAGCTACCAGGTGATGCTGATGTTTAGCATAGGGAGGGTTTAGACTAGCCTGATTTGAGGAGGCAGAGGTTCTACCATTACTAACTGTGTACTCTTGACCTTGACTGAGACACTTAATCTCGTTAGGCCTCAATTTCCTCATCTCTAATAGAGAGTAATACAGTGCCTTCTCACAGGATTGTTGTGAAGATTAATGGAGATAATTATGGGCATATAAGAAGTACTTGCTAGATGCCAACTGCTAGTGCTATTAATATCATTGAAGCCATCATTCCAGGAGGTAGTCAAGACAAAAAGCACTAAGTTGGAGGTTTTAGGTAACTTCACAAGTATTGCAGTTTTTAAGATACACTGGAATGATTGAGGCTGAGATATATTATTATGCTGTGTGATTATTATGCTTTGTGATTATTGAGTTTAACCTATTAAGTAAACTATATATTTTACATTCACCATGTCTCATTAGTCCATTCAACAGCTGCCTGCCTAAATGCCAATGCCAGTAAAGCTGAATTGTAGCAATTTCTGGACACATAGGACTTAAACTGACATAGGCATCCCCTCCATGTGAGAAAATTCCGTTGGCAGACTGTCATCAAAATGTGTTTAAACTCAAATAATTGTGTGCCTCTATAATAATAGGACATTTTCCTTCCAATGAAATGGCTTTTTGTCCAACAGTAGAAATGTATAAATTACCCAGATTAAAAAGCATGTGGAGACAAGAGGATACACTCAATTGCTGTCACTGAACATGCAGTGGATTTAGAGGAAGCCGGGACTGTGATGTACAGTGTGCCCTACAGGTCTTTCTGGACCCAAGGGGAAAAAATGTCCTTCAAAAATAATGTAGTTATTGACGTCAGTAAGTCTGAAGTAAAACAATTACGTGCTTTCAAGTCATTTTGTTGCAAACAGTTACGCATTGAGAGTCAGCTATACGTCTGATATTATCCTAGAAGTTGTGCAAAGGCAAAAAGTTTAAGAGTCAGTTCCTAGCCCCAAGAAATATACAAGCGATTTATCAGGCAATACGTGCACACATGAAACATGGCAATGTTCAGGGCAGCATGTGATTGATTGCCAAAGTGTCTTGAGCAGGAAGTACCAAGGGAGGATGGAGATGGGAATAATCAGGGTTGGGTGGCGAATATCTGAGGAAACTGCTTGATTTCGGCCTTGAGGAGTAATTGACTGGACTTGGATACATCTATAAAAGCGGAAAGGTCATTCCCAGCAGAAGCAACAAGAACAAGCTTGGAGGTAAGAAGGGACATGCCATGATTTTGTGTCTACAGAAAGTAATATAAAATTAGAAAATAATGTTCATTCAGTATGATAGGGCAGGAACATGGGGACATTTTGACAATCAGTTGAGGAGACTGGAATAGGAGAGGGTAATATATTAGAAGACTACGTATGCAAATATATGTATTTGTATATGTACATGTGTGTCAGCTGAGAAATATGGCATCAGATGATTGTATATATATGTGTGTGTGTACGCGTGTGTGTGTGTATTTGCAGCAGGTAGCACCTAAATTTTATAAACATTAAAGAACTTTGAAGTCAGAGTATGTGTTCACCCTACTCTTTTATCCAAAAACTCGTATTTACCAAAACATAGCAGGATTCTTTTGACTGGGAACTTTCAGAAGATGATGAAAGGGTTTTGCTAATAATGATTCCATCCACACTCTCAAATATGAATTGTATGCAATTTATTTTTCTAGTTATAAACAGTGATCTACAAGAGACCACCAGTCTGTTCTATTAACTAAGCAACTAGTCATAACACTTTATCTGTGTGGCTAAGAGCTACGGAAACAGGTCTGATCCTGTCTGGTGCTCTTCTAATGTGGGCATGATGATTGGCATACTATGATGCCTAGTTGGGCTGAAATGTCCATATCTTGCTTCAAGGTCCTTATTTCTAAGTCTAGGTCACTTCTCATGCCACTACTAGCTCAAAGCATCACTTTTATAGATTGAGTTCTTCGTAAAGTTCTGCTTCCCTCCAATAGCCCCCTCAAATGCTGACCATAGCTTTCCTGTGTCTATATGTGCCTTCTCCCTGGCAGCTGCGTTTCCTCTGGGAGAACAGCAGCCTTCTGTCTGCTGTGGCCAGCAAGTCACTTCTTCTTGTAGTGAGAACTGAAACCAGAACCATCATGTGCCACTTCCTGGACACCTCCTATTAAATATTAAAGTCCGTTTCCTCTCACCACAGAAGCTGGAGTTTAGTGGTTAGGGACACAGGTGCTTACATTTGAACACCAGTTGCAACCTGCCAACTGCATGCTCTTGGACAATTTACATTTCTGTGTATCAGCTTTCCTTTTTCTTTAGAATGAGATATTAATAGTAGCAACCCAGAACTGCTGTGAAGCTTAACTAAGATTTTATGCATAAAAAGAATTAGAAGAGTGCTTGGAACATACCAATAACTCAATAAATATTGGCCTATTACGATTATTGTTTAATCCCTTTATGTACTAATATGTAGATTACATATGTATATCACTAACTAGCTAATTAAAAGTCTCCATTCAAAATAGATTCTAATATTTAGATTTTTATTATCATTTGACTAGTTATTTAAATATTTCTATCCATATTTACTTATATGCATCTGTATGAAAGGCAATACCAGCATGAAAGAGTACTGTGTTATCATGTAGGCTTGACCTTTCTAACTAAGTGGGGAAAAAATGTTGCAAAGAATTAGGAAACTACAGAAGTCTTTTAGCAACCCATGCATCTGACAAACTTGAAGTTTCAAAGTGGAATAAAATCTGATATTCTTAACTACTTTTGTTGCTATGTTCTTGCAAAACTTCTAAATTTAAAAAAGGTGTCCATCAGTTAGTTGAGAAATCTCTCAACCTGTACTCCAGGAAGAACTGAAACAATGTAAAGCCATGTAATTCTTATAGATGATCTTGTTACAAAGACAGAACTTTCGTGTATGAAAAAACTAAAAGGCAGCACAAAATTGAGCATATTATGGGAGGTCAGGAAGGAGTGAGCTCAATAGGCTTAAATTGTAGTGTGAAGGATGTGGCATAAATATCAGGAAACATTTATGAACAGTAAAAGCTATTAAAATGGGGTCATTACAATCTCCTTCCCCAAGAGCTCTCAGCAAATGTGGATTTACATGTAATCCTGCTTTAGCCTGATAATTCAATTCATACCTTGGAGGCAAAGGGAGTGGATTTGATTATCTTGTTAAGGATCCTTTGGTCCTCAGATGTTATAATCCCGAGAGAAACCTCTTGGTATTCCTCAATCTCATGTTCCTCAACTAAAAACAAGAGAATGGTATGCTAAACTGCATCTACAGCTCTGAGATCTTCATGCTAACTATGTTATAAACAGCATGAACTCAATGAACTTATTACTACCAAGGGAAGTTGGTGACTTGACGGAAAAGGAGAAATTCTGAAATTTAATTTTTAATTATTTTTTGATTAATTTTAAATTCTTAATTTAAATTTTTAGGAATTAAATCTTTCCTAGCACTTCTTGATTTTAGAAATGTTTACTTGTGACCAAAAGCATTCTACAATTTTTTAAAAACATGTTATCCCGTTTCAGTAAAGTTATTCTTAAAGTCAAATGCTGACTAAGGAAGCAAAAACACAATTGTAAGACTGAATCAAGTATTTATTTTAAAAGTATTACAGTCATCTCTTCAGAAAAAAAAATATAGCAGTAGGCACTTCTCCCCATCCTCAACCCCATGATCCAACCTAACTTCTAAGGTCCCCATAAGAAATGCGTTACTATTGATCTCATGGATAACCCAGCTTGTATTTCTAGTTACAATGTACACAAACTTGGAAAATTATTAAAGGAATACTTTATACATCTTTTCTACTGTGATTTTATAGAGAAAAAATTTCTCCCCATTGTATTCATTTGATGATTATTTATTGAGCATATAAAATATGCCAGGTGCTATGTTGGACATGACCTTGAGACAAAGATAAAAAATAAACAAACAAGAAACTATGCAATGATGATGTATGCTGTGATGTAAACAGAATGATGGGATAAGATGTGTTTGAGCAAGATGGGCTACTAAGTTGGGTAATATTCCCATCCTTGGCCTGATTCCATTCCAGTTAATTTCTGTCCCATGTCTTTTTCTGCTCTGTACTGTGGTGGGGCTGACCCCTGCAGGCATTTCACTGTCTCCTATGTTAGCTGATTTAAGGCTGGATTTAATCAAAGGAACCACTGATGTGAGAATGCAGTACTGGTAGAAGGGAAAAGCTAGAGTACTTCTGCCCTCTCTCTCTGTCTTAGACGGCATCTTCAGCAGGGCTGCATATCCTCCCCGGTTCTCACCAGACGTGTTTGATGTAGTTTCAGCTTCTGCTGTGGTCCCTGAACTCCAGTAAACTCACCTCCACATTTTGTCCCTCTGAACTAGGATTGGTAGTGACTTTCTGCTTTTATTAATCTCTTGGTTGTTTTACCATCTCCTGTTTGGCTTCTCACCTCTTCAACCATGTCCATAACCAATACTATGTATTGTATTTCCTGTGTTTTAAACACTTAAGCGTCATTGCATTTTCCTGGGTGGACCCTGACTGAGACAAGGAATCAAGAAAGGGTTAGCTGAGGAAGTGAAATGTAAGATAAGAACTAGAGAACTAAAAGAATCCAGACATGTGAGTCTCAAGAAGGAGGATAGTCCTGGCTGATGAAAGTGAAAATCATAAAGGAAGAATAAACCTGGACTCTTCAAGGAGCATAAGGCAAGCCAGTGTGGCTGTATCACCATATGAGAAGGGGAGAATAGTTAGAGCTGGATAGGAGAATATTTAGAGTGGTAGATGTTGCAGGATCACATAGATTCCTATTCCAAGCATGAGGGAAATGGACGTACTTTGATTTGGATTATTTATTTATTTATTTTAATTTTATATATATATATATATATATATATATATATATATATTTTTTTTTTTTTTTTTTTTTTTTTTTTTTGTGACAGAGTCTCACTCGGTCACCAGGCTGGAGTGCAGTGGCACCACCTTGGCTCACTGCAACCTCTGCCTCCCAGGTTCAAGCAATTCTTCTGCCTCAGCCTCCCGAGTATCTGGGGCTACGGGCATGTGCCATCACACCCAGCTAATTGTTGTATTTTTAGTATAGGCGGGGTTTTACTATGTTGGCCAGGATGGTCTCGATCTCTTGACCTCCTGATCCACCCTCCTTGGCGTCCCAAAGTGCTGGGATTACAGGCGTGAGCCACTGTGCCAGGCCATGATTTGGATTTTTTAATTTTTTAAACAATTAATCTGGCTTCTTTCTGGACAATGGGTTAAATATTAGGAGAGAAGATAGTTCAGGGTAGTAACAAGGAGATGGAGAAAAGTGAACTGATTCACAAAGAATTTTGTAGATAGAATTGACCCAACTTACCCAGTGGTGTCAATGTCAAGGATGAGAGAAAGAGAAGAACCATGGATGACTCCTAAATTTTTATCTGAACAACCAAGTGGATGATAACATCAACTGAGAGGAAAGAATGAAGAGGCGCAGGTTGATGGGAAAGAAGAGCTCTGCTTTGGACCTGTTAGGCTGAAATGCCTCTCAGACCTCCTGGTAGAGATATATAAGAGGTAGTGTGTATATGAGTGTGGAGTTCAGAGGAGAGGTTAGAGCTAGAGATATGAATTTAGGAATTCCTGGCATATAAGTGGTTTTTAGACCTGTGACTTAGACAACATTGCCTACGAAGAGAGTCAGATTGGAAACAATTCATTATAAGCCATCAGTTTTTCTCCCACACATAGGGTTTTGAAGGGGGAAAAGTCATTAGACATACCACAATTTTTTAAAAAAATAGACTTTTAAAAGAACAAGTAGAAGCGTTGTGGGATGTGTGTGTGTGTGTGTGTGTGTGTTTGCTGAAAAATAGTCTGAGAACCCAAAGGCTAATGCTACACAATTTATTTGATGAATGTAGACAGCTTTTCAAATAATTTAGGATGTATGACAGATTGCCTGAATGGTTTTCACCATTTACGTGATCTGAGTGAAACAGATGCTAATTAGAAACTCTTTTCCTTAGGAGACATACATTTTCCAGGAAATCAGTCATGTTTGACACACTGTGTGACATGAATGTACAAATATCAATTGACCCTGAATATTACAAAGTTTCAACGACTTGTCTTCCATTTACTATGTCCCTACCAGAGCAAAAATTGATCATTGCTCTGTAATAACCACACAGGTATTCTGAGTGTGGACACGGAGCAGTCTTCAGCTTCTTACTGTCTTTGACACTCCTTGTTCAGAAAGTTGACTGAGCATGACATTGACTTTATGTAGCTCATGTTCTTCTGTAGTCCTGCTGCTATGGTTCTGTTTGGATGGTGGTCAGCTTCTCTCATCTGGACCATCTTCTTCCTTCTGGACAACCCTTTCTCCAATACCATCCTCTTCCAGTATGTCCTCACTGCCATCCCCAAAGCATCTTGTCCTATTATCCAGAAACCTCTAAAATGGCTTTCTAATTAAAACCTAATTTCATTTTCTGTATCTCTCATCCTCCAAGAGAGCATCCTGCACTGCCTTGCTCAAAATATCAACCTTCTGCACGTCTCCAAAACATCACGAGCCGCTTGTGTGAGTAGGATTCCATAGGATTCAGCATAAAGTGTGTTCAGCATGCTTTGTTCAAACCATGTTTTTAAACATTCAATAAATAAAAGTTTTAACCCCTGAATAAAGACTAACGTATACCTTAAGGATATAGAATTATAAGACAGGTTTTATTGCAAATCAAGTATTTATCAAGTATAGGGAGAGGGAAACTAAACTGAATGAGTTAGTCTGTGTTTATTAGCTGCTTTCCCCTTATTGTCAAAAAAAAAAAAGGGGGAGTGTGCCTTAGGGTTGGAAGATGACTTTAGCAAAATAGAGAGGGGGATTTATTCTGATCAGTGCAAGAAAGAAAAAAAAAAAAAGTAAGGCTTAGTAAGCATAGATAAGAAATAAATACAAGCCTTCCCAAAGATCATAAGGCAACTTTATTTCTGAAAAAGAAATGTCAATTTTGAGAATTGGAAAAGAGCAGGGAAAAGCCAACAAGAGATCTCAAATCAAGTATCAGATAAAACCAAGGACATATTTACAACATCCATAAAGTGCACTGGATGCTCGCCAGGTAAGAAGAAATAAGAGCTTTCTAGTTGGACAAAAAGGAAAATTAAATGTAAAGTGATGGGGGAAAAATAATTTTTTTTTTTTTTTTTTTTTTTTTTGAGAGGGAGTCTTGCTCTGTCGCCCACGCTGGAGTGCAGTGGTACAATCTCGGCTCACTGCAAGCTCCGCCTCCCAAGTTCACACCTTTCTACTGCCTCAGCCTCCGGAGTAGCTGGGACTACAGGCGCCCGCCACCACGCCTGGCTAATTTTTTGTATTTTTAGTAGAGACAGGCTAATTTTTGGTATTTTTAGTAGAAACGGGATTTCACCATGTTAGCCAGGATGATCTCGATCTCCTGACCTCGTGATCCGCCTGCCTCGGCCTCCCAAAGTGCTGGGATTACAGGCGTGAGCCACTGCGCCCGGCCAAAGATAAATTATTCGAATCATTTACTTGACACCAGAGTTTCTCTTAATGATACAAGCTACCTTTGTTTAGGAAAATAACCTGAAAGATTGTTTTGGGTGGGAAAAAAGAGACCCTCTCCTGAAACATGGTGTGTAGTATGGTCTTTAAAAAACAAACAAACAAAAAAAATTGGGTAAGCGGTTCTTCAAAAAAAGCTAAGAGTTCTTCAGTGATGAGGGTTAGGCGGAAGAGAAAAGAGAGAAGGAAGTGAGAGAAGGAAGAAGGGAGCTAGGAAGTACAGCAGGCGGCAGAGCCTGTAGAAGCAGGTTCCATGAGATAGTCCCAGGGGTGCAGTGGCCGGTGGTCATTTGTGAGCAGAGGGGTCAATGCTCAATTTAAAGTTGTCTCTAGTGCTGTGATAGGAATCCCCTGCATTGCTAGAAGCCTTCAGTAAAGTCGGCTACACGTGTGCCAATGTTTACAGAAAAATATCACGGTAATTGGCTTTATTCGTGTTTAGAATGATCTGGAGCAAGTAGAAACCAGGAACTGGGGAAGTTGAGATAGGAGAGAAAACAAGTATTCCTGCAGTCCCCTTCCCCCACCCAATCTCTGGATTTATTGGGCGAAACAATATGAATGTGGGATAAGGGACAAAACGCTTCTTATTTAAATCTAAAGAGAAGATGACTTCCCTCCCACTCACATGTTCATTTGGATTACATAAGCACGGATGAATAGTTAAATTCATCAGGAGAAATTATTTAATTTTGAACGCAGCTATTTTCATGTCTGGTATTCTATTATATGTATGTTTATAGCTTGCAAAAACAGTAGTTTATAATTATCTTTAATGAAGTCTGTATTTTTTTTTTTTTTAAGGAGTCACAACCTGTGTCAGAAATAAAAACTAAAGCATTGATGGAATTGTGGGCTAAATTTTCTGGGACTCGACAATCATCATCATAAAAGGAGTTGCCTGCCTGTTGCTGGCAGCAGAGAATTTTAGTCATAGTACTTAGGAGGTAATAATTAGTAGCTCCTAACTATTTCTAGTTTCACGAATCCCTGAGAATCTTATCAAAACTGTGGGTCTTGGCCGGGCGCGGTGGCTCACGCCTGTAATCCCAGCACTTTGAGAGGCTGAGGCGGGAGGATCACAAGGTCAGGCGATCACGAGACCATCCTGGCTACCACGGTGAAACCCCGTCTCTACTAAAAATACAAAAAAATTAGCCGGGCGAGGTGGCGGCGCCTGTAGTCCCAGCCACTCGGGAGGCTGAGGCAGGAGCATGGCGTGAACCCGGGAGGCGGAGCTTGCAGTGAGCCGAGATCGCGCCACCGCACTCCAGCCTGGGCGACAGAGCCAGACTTCATCTCAAAAAAAAAAAAAAAAAAAACTTGCTGTAGTTTGGGAAACGTGACAATCTGGCATTCCTGCCCATAAACCATGATAGCGATTTTATGTTGTTCTTAACAGTTAACTCTTAAAATGCTACCTCATTTATATTAAGTCATAAGCTGATTTTTTTAAAAGAAAAAAAAAAAGAAAGCCTGCTTTTAAAATCCTTTTGTTGTAACTTCTAGATATTTGTTTAAACATCTCTGTTCATGCATTACTGCAAAGCAGTATTGATTGAATTCTGACTTGAGGTTTGGAAAAATTCAGAATTTATCCGCACCCTTGACCTGAGAATGGCATAACAATACATAAACTATTCTTACATGGTTCTAAGATTTGGGGTCCCTACCACTCACAGAGTTCTACTACTATTTATGGAATCTGGATCACATAATTTAGCCTTTCTGGGTCCTATCTTATTTATGCAATAAAAGTGTACAATAATTAATTTTAATAGTTCTTTCAGCGCTAATATGTTATGTGCCATAATATAACATAACATTAGAATAAGTAAATATTCCTCTTTTTGATGATAAATTTCTGAAGGCGGAGGCTGTCTGTCCCTAGTGCCTCAGACCTTCCTATTTTTGAAATGTATATATGCTGAAATAGACTTTAATGTCTTACTCATTAAGTCAAAAAGGTGTTCAAATCAGCTCCTTTTCAAATACTGTATATTCTTTGATCATAATGTCACACTATGGAAAAGTAGAGTAGATGGAATATACTGGTAGAAGATGACTCTATTTCCATCTAGATATATTTCTTACCTTCCCTGTATGATGAAGTGACTTCAGATTGTTACCCTGTAAGTCTGGGATGATGGTGAGTCAGGAGGCTATGGTACCAAGCTTGCCAGAAACTGAGCTGTCAGACCCCCAAAATATGTCATCTTCAGTCCTGGTGAAATGTGAAGTTGAATCCTAAGTGATTTTAAATAGATGTTGTAACCTTTACTAGGTGATATAACCTGTCCTCTATTGATGGGCCTTTAGATTATTTCCAATCTTTTTAATGCAATCAAGGCTGCAATGGACACTCTTGAATAAATGCCTTCATAAATACATTTAAATCTGTGTGTATAATATGTATCTGACCTTCAGATGGTGGCCATATAATCAAGATGTATGAGGCTTTTAATCAACTCACAAGTGACTATCCAAAGATATTTGGGATACATATAAATTCCAACCAAGGCCAAGCCATTCTTCTTGTCGGCCAAATGTCCTTTGAAGTTGTGACTGAAAAGAAAAAGCCATGAGAAAATATTCGGTTCCAATTCATATTATTTTAGTATTTGTAAGAATTAAGTATGGAAGTTGATTTAGAGAATGCAGGATTCCATCAAGTTTTACAACCTTTGGAGGTAGATGGGTAAGACAATCTCTGTCCTAAAAGAAAAGTTAAACCTGTCAGATAATCAGCCTGGAAGGGAGACACAGAGCTATTCCAAGGACTGTGGACTTTGGCTTCCCGGGGTAAGAGGACGAAAGGACCAGTCTTCAAATTACAAAGTCACTGTTTTAAGTTCTTAAGTAGGGCTCAGTATGCTCTGTCAGAATTCTATGAATGTCTTGACTTAAATCTTTAGATGTTATGAAACCACAATTTCCAGCAGGATAAGTAGGCAACTCTAAAAATGATGGAGATGACATAATTCCTTTAGTAGCTAAACATTAACCCTAGAAAAATTTAAAATTAAATACAGGAATGTCTAAAAGAATTAGAACAATCTTATTGATGCTTTTGGTCAAGTGCTATGTCCATATTTGGTAATTATAAAACATTAGTAATGTTTAAGAGAATTTTGCATGTTAAAATGATAGATGAGCTGCATAATTGCAATTTAAAATGCATAACGAACTAATTGATGCAGACTTGTGATTTAAACTCGGATACAACAATGTCTATAAAAGCTTTGAAATATGAAAGAGGATTATGCTTCACTGTGTTTATGTGCTTTCCTTTAAGATATTTAAAAGTATTAAATACTTTGGGAAAGTTTTTCAGTTAGACAACTGACACACTTAAAAAGAATGTTGAGTATATTAAATTTACAAAATTAGTTTTTAATTGTATGAAGGAATTTAGTCAATTAAGTGCATAAATATTTTTACACACATTCAAAATTCTCCTAAATGTGGTTACTAAAATGCTTTAGATTTACAAATAGAATAAAAGATCAGGAAGCTGCATTTAAAAATTGTGAGAAGTGGGTGAAACTGTGTGTCTACTAAAACTACAAAACATTAGCCGGGCGTGGGGGCGGGTGCCTGTTGTCTCAGCTGCTCGGGAGGCTGAGGCAGGAGAATGGCGTGGACCTGGGAGGCGGAGCTTGTAGTGAGCCGAGATTACCCCACTGCACTCCAGCCTGTGCAACAGAGTGAGACTCCTCAAAAAAAAAAAAAAAAAAAAAAAAAAAAAATTGTGAGAAGCAGTTTTTGGATTTTTAACTTTAATGAATTGATTGCTAAATTTTTAACCAAAAGTTAGCCTTTGAATAGTCTGTTCTGTATACAAAAGTCACTTTGAGGACAAAATTATTCACATTTAATAACTGACACTTGCACTATCCTCCCCATATCAACTCAATAGGACTAATAATTAAATTTTTAAAATAAGCTCCTACGTATAAATAAGAACAATCTGTTAGAAAAATTGGCTACTTTGTATAAAAATAAGACACAAATAACCAAACAATATGAAGTTATACTTCACTCATAATTTAAAAAATTATAAAAATCATTAGTTTGCTGGAGCAAACTAATAACAAAGGATCACAAACTGGCTGGCTTAAAACAACAAAAATTTATTCCCTCAGAGTACTGGAATCTAGAAGTGAGAAATGAAGTTGTTGGCCAGGTTGGGCCCTTCCAAGGGCTGGGAGGGAGAATCTGCCCCATGCCTCTCTTCTAACTTCCGGGAAGAGCTGTCTGTTCTTGATGCTCCTTGACTTGTAGATGCATTGCTCTCATCTCTTCCTCCACCTTACAACCGTCATATTGAATTAGGGGCTCACCCTGCTCCAGTATGACTTCATCTTAACTAATGATAGCTGCAGCCACTCTATTTCAAATCCACTGATGTTCTGAGGTACTTGGGGTTACAACTTCAACATATCTTTTTTTGAAGGACAAAATTCAACTCATAACAAAAAAAAAAAAAAAAAAAAAGGCCATTCTAGGCTTGGATAAAAGTCTAAAAATCAGTTAATAAGAAAAGATTACTATTAAAGTAATCTCAGCATGATTAAGTGTTATTTATGGTCCTGATCCCGTCTAACATAAATATTTAGAGAACAAATACCATGCCATATAAACTCATTGTCCAAAATTCAACATTTGGCATTCAATTGATTTTAACGATGTTTCTCTCTCATACAGAAGATTTCTTTCTGGTTCAAAATAATTGAAATTAAAACCCAGTTTCCCTCAGACGAGATTTTCATTGCATGGAATCCCATAGTTGGAAGGGCCCTTAGAGACTTTTTAGTGTATACCTTCAACATTTTGTCAGTATTTCCAACGAGAGGCCCAGACTCTCTTGAACACCTCTAGGAATGAAAAATCACTGCTCCCTGAAGCAGAATCGTCCTGGTGGTTAGAAAACAAATACTCAGTCAAATTATGTCCTCCTACGATTTTCACCAATTTGTCTTTGGTCAACCATCTGAGCCTTTCAAGATCACATATGTATTACGTATATTATATATGTGTATATTATGTATACACAAAAATAAACAATACATATATTTATATAACTTATATAAACATACCGTATATATGTTTTTGATATGACAACCACTGAAGCATTTGGGGACACCCTCTTTTGAGTTCTATACTATGTTTTAGCTAGGTGGCAATTATAACCCAACTTCTTGTTAGAGGTAAGTATCAAAAATCAAAATTACAGGCATAAGATTTTAATAAGAAAATACCCAATATAAACGTAAGTTCTACGACTTTGCTTTGAAGACTTGTCTTATTTCCAGAACATAATAATTTCAGAAAGAGATACATTCTTCTGAGAAGAATGTTTAAGAGGTATTTCACGTATATAAGGAAGAACGGAAAGCCTTGTAAATAATAGGGGAAATTTTGTGGGAAATTTGCCCAAGAAATCTTTTAGAAAACTTAAGTGCTCAAGGCAGCTTGAACAAAGGCATAGATTCTGTGTGTGACAGGGTTCCATAAAGTTGTGACAAATTGTTCCATTCACAGTTACCCTGCCAGATTTTGTCACACAGTATGAGAGACATTAATAAATATATGTCAGCCTGTTATTCCTTCACAAAACACTCCCTTCACCCAAATAAATAGGCTTGTTTGAGGCTACAATGGCCATCTTTGTCTAAGAAACATTCATTCAATTTGTAGATACATGTTGTTTGCTTGAAGCACCAGTTCACACAAAACTCTTTATACCTGGGAAGAAACAATAGTCTTTCAGCAGCTTTCAGAAAATCAAACTGAATGTACATTGTCTTATAAAGATGAAGTTCTAGTAAGACTAATTGAGTTCAGTATCAAGGTAATTTTGCCACCTAATTGTGAGTGAGATGGCTCTGAAAATTAAATGTCCGGCCTGGCGCGGTGGCTCACGCCTGTAATCCCAGCACTTTGGGAGGCCGAGGCAGGCAAATCACTTGAGGTCAGGAGTTCAAGACCAGCCTGGCCAACATGGCGAAACCCTGTCTCTGCTAAAAACACACAAATTAGCTAGGCGTAGTGGCAGGCGCCTGTAGTCCCAGCTACTCGGGAAGCTGAGGCAGGAGAATCACTTGAACCTGTGAGGTGGAGGTTGCAGTGAGCCGAAATTGTGCCACTGCACTCTAGCCTGGGTGACAGACAGAGACACCGTCTCAAAAAAAAAGAAGAAAATTAAAGTCCAAATTTACTCATTTCCTTCTTCCAGACATGGGAAAGCAGAGTATTTTTTGTTACCTCTATAGTTTAAAGAAAACATTCTAGGATAATTAAGGCCTTTGTAATGGTTTATATTAAGCGTTACCTTGATTGGATTGAAGGATACAAAGCATTGCTTCTGAGCTTGTCTGTGAGGGTGTTGCTAGAGATTAACATTTGAATCAGTGGAATGAGAGAGGCAGATCCACCCTTCATCTGGATGAGCACCATCCCGTTGGCTGCCGGCACAGCTAGATTAAAGCAGGCAGAAGAAGGTAGAATGATCAGATTTGCTGAGTCTTCTGGCCTTCATCTTTCTCTGGTGCTGGAGGCTTCCTGCTCTCCAACATCAGACTCCAAGTTCTTAGACTTTGGACTCTTGGACTTACACTAGTGATTTGCCAGTGGCTCTCGGGCCTTCTGCCACAGACCGAAGGCTGCCCCGTCGGCTTCCCTACTTTTGAGGGTTTGGGACTTGGACGGATCCACTACTGGCTTCCTTGCTCCTCAGCTTGCAGACGGCCTATCGTGGGACTTCACCTTGTGATCGTGTGAGTCAGTTCTCCTTAATAAACTCCCTTTCATATATACATGTATCCCTATTTGTTTTGTCCGTCTAGAGAACCTTGACTAATATAGGCTGAAAATAATTCACAGTGGAGGTAGAGAGAAATGCATCACTTAAAAAAGAAATATACCTTCACAGCAATATCCACGACTGGCTTGAGATTGAAAGCTAATGGTTAGACGATCTGTGAGCATATTAATGATATATCTTCTGAAAAAGCAACACTCAGTCATGGACTTCTTCCCTTGTATTTAAATAGGATTATCTTACCAGGAAACAGTTGATTCAGTTCCTGGTGGTGAGCAGTTTATCGCCAAAGGTCAGTTTACTCAGCATTAGAGGAAGGCATTATTATCTAGCCGTTTCTAGAGTTCATGTTTAAAAAATGGTTCGTGGGCCGGGCGCAGTGGCTCATGCCTCTAATCTTAACATTTTGGGAGGCCGAAGCGGGTGGATCGCCTGAGGTCAGGAGTTTGAGACCAGCCCGACCAAGATGGTGAAAATTAGCCAGATGCGGTGGCAGGCGCCTGTAATCCCAGCTACTTGTGAGGCAGAGGTTGCAGTGAGCGGAGATCGCACCATTGCACTCCAGCCTGGGTGACGGAGTGAGACTTCATCTCAAAATAAATAAATAAATACATACATACATAAATACATAAATAAAGGTTTGTGGATTACTTCTCCATTTTTCTTCATTTTGGGGACAATTTTTGTAGTTACTCATGGCAGTCCATAAGTTAACAAAGTTCAAGAGTAGTGAAAGCAAGGAGTTTATTTAATTAAAATCAGGATATCAATTAAATTCTATTTTTGGCTGAACCCTCTGCTCATTGATCTGTTCCATTTAGTACTGCAAAAAGCCACAGACAGAAATGTTGCTTATCTGGAGATATATACTATTAATGTGCTCAGAAATTGCCAAAAACAAATATTTTTAGCACAATTAAGACTCTAATATTACTATAACCTGTCTTCCCTAATTTTCAGTCGTGGTTCAGTGGTAGGTTTTTTTTTTTTTTTTTCTCCTTTGGACTAAATGTTACGCTATTTTTCTAAGAAATATTTTCTAAATATTGTCCCTCACTTGATTGTATCAGCCAGAGTTGGTTTGGAACTGGGTTTTGCAAAATCAGGGGTTTTACCCAACAATGGTTAATTTGGGCTTCGGTTTTGGCGTCGTGGCCTATAACAATGTGGACGGTTTCCACTTTCCAAGTTTTCTTAACTGACTGGTGACGCATCCTGAAACAAGAATCCCTGTTTTTCTTTTCAATAATTTTTCCCCTTCTGACAGGGTGGCCTGTGAAACTGAGTTAAAACATGTTCTTTCACTGCCATCGACAATGAGTCAAACTAACCTTTTGCCTTTACCACTTACTTTGTCATAAACCTGGGTAGGAGTATGGGGGTAAGAAGCTTTGTCACTCTGCAGTCTACCTTACTAACTGGGAAAAGAAACCATGAGTTGCCTACACTGCTCTTGTTCTCTTTCCACAGCTCTGTTCCCAACTTTCTCTCCAAGCCAAGAAACTTTGATATCTTTCTGTTCTTAGAGTTCTTGCGCCTCACACCCTATAAATCCAACGCAGAACTCCAATTCTGTTTTATTTCTTCACGGACGTGTTATGGCTATATTTTTATGTACTATAGTTCATTGACTCAAGACTCTCTTGACGGTAAAACACATCATTATTTTCCTACCACCAAGAAAGCTGCCATTTAAAAATCTGTGCATGCCATCGAATGTATGATACATTCTAATTTAAGATATTAAAATAGGAAAAAAGTTATCTTAGAATTGATGAACTATGTGATTTGAGGCAAAAAAGAAAAGAAAATACTTTAAATATTTTTACAAAGGCATTCACACAACCACTGACTTTCCCCTATTCTGATCTACTGGTTATCTATAGCCCTGTCTACCCCTTCCTTCCCTTAATTTTTTTCATTCCAAAAAAATGTGGGATGCCTCCTACATGGAGGCTCCATGGTACTTGCCAGAGACAAACAGTAAATAAGAGAAAGACTTTATGCTGGGGAAGCTCCCATTTTGGGAGTAGATACAAAAATGGACTAGAGAATGACAGTAGAGTGACTGTCACTATATTAGTGAGAAGTACAGAATTCCGTGGGAGCACAGTGAAAAATGACCTAACTCGGTCTTCTGGGGGTTATGAAGAGCTGTCCAGAAAGGTAATGTTTCAGCCAAGATCTCAAAGATGAACAAGGAGTGTTAGCCCTTCACAGGGACAAGGCAGGTGAGGACAAGAGGGAGGGTATCCCAGGTTAAGGAGACAGGAGGCAGCAAGATAAATGTCTGGGCTATTCACTGACAAATGCACAAGGTTGCCTAAGATTGCAGGACAGAAAGAAGCAAGGTGAGCTAAAACCAGCTCATGCGTGGACTTGTGTGCTGTGCAGGAAAATTCAGAATTGACTGAGGAAATTGATGACTCAGAGAAGTGCTTAAGCATAAAATGAAAAGATAAGTTTAGCCCTTTATTTAAAATTTTTAAATTTTGCTTTGTAAGAATAAGATTAATCATGTATAATAAAAAATTCATTGAGTAAGAAAAGGCTTATCATGGAAAACATTAATTTCTGGCTCCAGCTCCCTCATCTTCCATGTCTGAATGATAAGAAATCATCTTTAGTTCTTTCAGGTGTTTTTTCTTGTAGTTACCTCCATACTAATTTTTAAGTTATGTGGGTGGTTCTTCTTGACATGATAAAACCCTTTAGCTTTTTCTCTGAACAGTTTAAGATCAGAAGTTCAAAGATGTACAAGTAAAGTTTGTAGTAATTAGGGCAATAAAAAAGCCAAAAGTAACAGAAATACATTTTCAAAAGTAAAATAAAAGATCACAAACAACTTGGCAGTTTTGCAAAATATTTTCCAACTGATTCTTGTTTATTATTGCAACTTAAAATAGAGAATCGAGGCATGCTGCTAGTTTTTAATTTACAACTTCAGATATTATCCAGTGATTTTAAAATTTTTCTTCCTATAAAATTTAACTCTTATATGTCACAGCATGCACCTCTCCATATCATCTTAATATTATTAAAGCACTATTGTTGGCTACATAAATAGTGTTCTTTAAAGTGTGTATAAGTGCTCCAGCAGATAAGTCATCTTCTTATTTTCTTCTCCTGCCCTGGGCAGTTGCCACAACAGAAATACTTTGCCATACTTCTCACTTTATTCATTCCCTGGATGCCTCCATCAGAAACACCTTCATCCTTGTTCTATAGGATGTTTATGGCAGTTGATCTCCAGACCCTACACGGGGATGTCATCCTAGGAATTCTCTTTGTCAGACAGCTTTTTATTCACATAATAACAATTTAATGGGGTATTAAGGGAGAGAAAGGATAAACATGAGTTCAGTGCCTTCTTTAACTGAATATATATATATATATAATTTTTTTGGGAGACAAGATCTAGCTCTATCACCCAGGCTGAAGTAAGTCTGGTAGCACAATCTCGGCTCACTGCAAACTCCTCCTCCTAGGCTCAAGTGATCTTCCCATCTCTTAGCCTTCAAAGTAGCTGAGACTACAGGCACATACCACCACACCTGGCTAATTTTTGTATTTTTTGTTGAGATAGGGTTTTGCCCTGTTGCCCAGGCTGGTCTCAAACGCGTGAGCTCAAGTGATCCACTCACCTTGGCCTCCCAAAGTGCTGGGATTACAGGTGTGAACCATCACTCCTGGCCTTTGTATACTATATTTTCAATTTAGATTTGCAATGTTTTAGTTCAAATAATTCCTTTGTCTCATGTATGAAATATATATATATATTCTGAGTCATGCATTAATAAATATTAGAGACATAAAGACATGTATGAGAGACATTAAAAACAGAACATTTGAAGCAGAGCTATTCTGTAAAACAGGAGTGTATGACCATATTTCCTAGCTAACTCTTATGCTCTGTTTTCTTGTATTTTTATAACATTTGTGGCGTTGATCAAAGTTTCTAAAGCCATAAGCTAAAATAGAATAGTAATGTCAGAAAAACTTTCCCCTTGATCTCAACTTTCTCACTTGGTCTCCCTGAAGTACTTTCACCAATACTTCAATGGATTTATTTATAAAATTTCAGACTTAGACAAATGTTTAATCTAGATAAAGGTCAAACCTTTCTCCTCTTGGCTCAGGAGGAAATATTTTTTACTTTTTTAAATTTAGCACAGCATAACAAAACCAACAACTACAATTTTAAAAATCCTAACTTTGTGGTAGGCTCAGTACATGAAATCGGTACTCAGTATTTTTTTGCCCAGTTGTTTGAATTCTTCTTTTTTCCTTGTAATCTTCTAGCAAATGCACTGTGCATGGGGCAATATCTGGAAAGACTGTCAAACACCACATAAAAAAAATAACGTACGTGTCCTCTTCAAGGAGGGAGCAGGTTTCATTTAAAATGTTTTGATATACCGGCCGGGTGTGGTGGCTCATGCCTGTAATCCCAATATTTTGGGAGGCCGAGGCAGGTGGAATCACTTGAAGTCAGGAGTTTGAGACCACCCTGGCCAACATGGTGAAACCCCATCTCTAATAAAAATACAAAAAATTAGTTGGGCACGGTGGTGCACACATGTAATCCTAGCTACTCGGGAGGCCAAGGCAGGCTGAAGCAGCAACCTGGGAGGTGGAGGTTTTAGTGGGCCGACACCACGCCGCTGCACTCCAGCCTGGGAGACAGAGTAAGACTCTGTCTCCAAAAAAAAAAAAGTCTTGATATACCTTTGGAGTGGATGATAAGAACGTGAGGACATATAAAGACCTGAGGTAAGAGTGATAAAATGTCAGCCAATCACTAACAAAGATTTGGCAGTGGCAGAGAGGGGAGGGAGCAAACAAAAGAGATTTCTAAATCACTTTTCACATGAAAAGAATAGGAATTGAAGGATGGAAGAAGTGTATGGTTGGGCAAGGAAGCAAAGAATAAGAATTATAGGAATGTCTAATATTAATATATATGGCAATGCATCACTTAACAATAAGAATACATTCTGGGCATTATTAGATGATTTTGTCATTGTGCAAACATCATAGCGTTCTTACACAAACTCAGGTGACACAGCCTATGACATACCTGGGCTGTACCATATAACCTATTGCTCCTAGGCTACGAACCTATTCAGCATGTTACCATACTGAATGCTGTAAGCAGTTGTAACACAATGGTAAGTATTTGTGTATCTAAACATAGCAAACCATAGAAAAGGTAATGCATTGTGCTATGACTTTATGATAACTCTGAGGTCCCTAAGTGATAGGAATTTTTCAGCTCCATTATAATCTTATGGGACCACTGCAGTATACGTAGTCTGTCATTTATTGAAATGTCATTATGTGGTGCATGACTGTATGTCAAAATAAATATATTTGTATTTTAATCTGTCCTAAAATATATTTTAAACATTTAATAACTACGTGTGTGTATATATATAAATGTGTATATATATGTCAAAATATATCCCATTCATTTTCACACCTTCAGAAAGGACTGCTCTAGGCACACAGTCTTGGTTTAGGTGGGTTTCATGTAAGGGCTAGGAACTGATCAAGGAAGGATGTTGAGTTTGATGTGGTGCAAAGCAGAGATGGCAGGCAAGTGACGGCAGAGTGAACCATGAACTGAAAAAAATAATCAGCAGAAACAAGAGATCCAAGCCAGCAGTGGCCAGGAAAACTATAAATCATCTCCTCTTGAGAATCTTCAGAGAGACAGGAAGAAACTCAAGGTTCCCACTGTTAAGTTCAGAGTACATCAGCTGACATCTGGGTTAGTTTTATGCAAGGTCTCTGAGCCTTGAAAAATGCTAGCAAAACCTGAAGCTGTCTAAAAAAGACGGAATTTTATAATGTGTCAGCTTTTGATGAGGACCAAACAGAAAAAGTATTCGACCTAAGTAAGGACTCAGTAGAATACCCTTTGCTGAATGTCCCCTAGGGTAAATTTTCTTGGGGCACGGAGAAGGTACTGGAAAGGAGTCTGGACCACACAAACCCCAGAGTTTTTGAAGATTCGGAGAGGCTATAGTTCTAGGAGCTGTGCAGACCTGCACCATTTCAATTTTCCTCAAATATAACGAAACCAATTTAACATATAATGCCTCAAAGGTTTCTTAGCAAAGTTCAGCAATATCACATGGTAGTCCCTATTCCTGTTCAAGCCAGTGATGGGGAAATGGAAGTCTTGCAAAAACTATTCCAGTATTTCCTGTTGGATAACCTCTGTTGGTCTCTAAAAACACCAAAAGGAGAAGTCAACTGAATCCAAAGTGGCAAAGCTTCCAAAATCAGGGTTGACCAGGTTGAACCATCAGGGCCTGCCTCTTACAAAGACATCTCCTCCTGGTCAAGACTGAATTTTCTTTTCTGTAAAAAAGGGCCAGTATGCTAAATTATTGTCAGAATTCCTGATGCTTTCTCATAAGCAGCTTCTGGGCACTTGCATTGTAATTCAAAATGCAATCTTTATTTTAGGGAAAAATCAGTAAAACGGGGCCACACTAACCTGTCATTTTCCTCTTCTATTTTGAAGCTCTCCATATGGGAGTTAACCTCTCCCAAAAAAGCACTTGGAAAATTCCCGGTTAGGCCACTTGCTTGTTTTGTGAATGATGTTTGTGGTTGGCTATAACATATATAGCATGCTTTCTTCTTATTGCTGCCTTTTTCATGCATGTTTTTGTTATTTTGGCATTTTTATGGAAGTGATTAAATATTTGGTTTTAAGCTGGTGTAGAAACTGTAGAGATGGGGAAAATACTCCCTAGCTGAAATCCAACATACACATACCCATACAATCATAAACGCACATACATATGCATGCAACATTCCTAAAGTATGTCCAGATAGTTTTGGTTTGATTCAGCTTTTTCTTTTCTTTCTTTCTTCCTTTCTTTCTCTCTCTCTTTTTCCTTCCTTCTTTCTGAGAGGGTGGAGGGAAGGAAATGAAAGGCAATATGATTTCCTTTTCATTTTGGGCTTGTTGCTAATAGAAGCAGCATTGTTTGGATGTCCAAAGCCCCTGCTTTCTACTCAGAGTTCAATGTTGTAGAAATGTTTTTTTCAAGCCTTATTCAGAATGACTGAAATATTTTTGTAGGGCGTCACCTTCCAAGCCATCATTAATGTTTTCAGTTTGAACCACAAGTAGTACTGCTATGGTAGCTTTTATAGGAATATTCTTTCCCCATCCCATCTCACCTCCCCCAAAAATATAAAGCTAAAGTAAATCCTGGTATTAATATTTAGGATAACAATTCCTGACACACTGATAGCATTTAGTAAGCTCTAAAAAGTATCCATAAAAAGCAGAATGTTTCTTATTCTATTAAATCAGGTTTATGCAAGGTTGTATGATAAAAACTAACAATTTTAAGAGAAACCCTGTTTTTGATTATTGGAAAAATTCAACTTCTGTTGACACTCAGAGAGAGGCAAGTATGAAAGAATAAAGTTGGGACTCATGCCAGAATAAGTTTTTATGAGGAATTCTATAGCTGTTAGAAGAGTAAAAACGTCTATTTAATGTTTCATATCTGTTGGTAGACTTAATAAGAGAAAAAATTGATTCCATTTAAATAATTCTTAGAAGTCTTAATTGGAATATCTGGCTTCATTGCTATATAATCCAGTAGTTCGGTCTGCATAATATTTATGTTAAAATTGAAAGGAGATTGTATGTGGATACATATTAAAATACTCTATTTATATATTTTATTATATCAATGATTTATTAAAGGCATATGGAGAACACTTTCTTATCTCTCCGTATTTTTTGTTGATAGGAGACATAAACCAATCATCTAATATCGTTATTATTAAATGAATCAAATCTACTTTCAGTTTTATAATGCCAGTTGCTTGCGGGGGGTACATTTATTTCAACTCTGTAGACATACTGTATACTCAATGCAAATAACAATATCTTCTCTATGTGGTCCTTCATATGTAATTTGGAATTGGGCTAAGAAATAAGCTTTGCTAATAAGCTCTCTAAAAAATAAGATGATCTCTAACTCAGAGCATTGTCAAATTATTTGCAATTTAAAATCATTTTTGATTTACATAAATCAGTTGAAAGCAAAAATCTGATTACGTCTAATCCTCTTTTTTATAACAAAAGTATGTAATGACAGCTCTCTTAAAAATAGAGGCATTTCTATGATATTTCTGTCATGATTGATTTTATCTCTTCTATCATAATATGCAGGACAGATATTTTTCAAATCAAAAGAGTGCCACACATTTTTCTAATGTGTCATTAAATTAGACATTTGGAATTAGGAATTAGTCATCTGCTATAGAACACAACATAATGGGTATGCCAATATTGGACACCAGGTCAATGCTACACCAATCTAGGTACGCTCTATTAGATGGTAAAAGCATCTTTTCTATTAAGGAATATCAAACCTCAGCCTCCCTTGTTATGAATAAATTACACTATGGTTTCATTTCCTTATTATCATTTGTGTTCATTAGTTAGCATCTTCTATTAGGTTTTAAGAAGATCCATTCAGTTAAATGACAAGTATCTCTACTCACTTACTTAGTTAACATAATACTTTTATTGTTTTAAAAGTACTTGAATTTTTGTTGTGTTCAGACTTACATGTCAGTTCAGCCTGGAGACTATTCAATTAAAATGAATACTATAAATTCTTTAAGAAGATTATTTCAGCCAAAAATGTTTACCAATCCGAAAGGTAAATGTTTTACTAGATTTATGAATCAGATTTCACTTTTTTTGTAAATAGTACTTCTATGATAGCCCTACCTCTATTCCCTTGGACTTTATTCTGGGTTTGCCTTGAAGGCTATATCTCTTTCTATGAGTTTTGCTCAGAACTGCTACAACCAGTGGCCATTCCTCAGCTAAGAAGAACCAGATGGCCATGAAGAGATGTTAATGTTCCCCTTCACATCTCTTCTGGGCAATCCTTCATAGGGCATAGGATGTACTGCTACTCCGAGACTTAACAATAATCCAAATAACCAAGGACAGTTGTCTTATGTCGATGGCAGTTATAAACCGAAAGGACCTTACCTTTCTGTAGCAAGAAATCGACTTATTTGGGAAGCAAAAGCCCAGACAAAGTTGAGAACTAAATTGTACCATATATTACAAATGGGGCAGGTGCGGTGGCTCACGCCTGTAATCCCAGCACTTTGGGAGGCTGAGGAGGACAGATCACGAGGTCAAGAGATCGAGACCATCCTGGCTAACACAGTGAAACCCTGTACCTACTGAAAAATAGAAAAGACTAGCTGGGCGTGGTGGTGGGCGGCTGCAGTCCCAGCTACTCGGGAGGCTGAGGCAGAAGAATGGCATGAACCCGGGAGGCGGAGCTTGCAGTGAGCCGATATCATGGCATTGTACTCCAGCCTGGGCGAAAGAGCGAGACTATGCCTGGCCTGGGCATTCTGATAAGGTCTAATGTTGAACAGAGGATGGTAAAAGTAACTCAATTGATCCTTGACCCTGGAAGGTGCTCCTCCAGCCTCCAGATGCCTGGATCTACCTCTGGGGGTGGGGACAACCGGGGAAACAAAGCCAAACTCCCTCAATCATGAGGTGCTATGATATTGAGTCTGAATTCTGAGTTTCTACATGCTGAAATAATACTGTTTTTTCTATAAAACAGCTTAATGTAGGAAGCTGTCTGAGACAAATCATAGAAATCCTAGAGTGAGGTTATGACTTGTCTGTAGCACCCACAGGTACTCTAGCAGTAACTGGCACAAGGAAAATGAATGAATGAATGGATGGATGGATGGATGAATGAACTCCATGGGGCACCTAATGGTGGCAGTGATTGTTATTTTTCTTTCCTATAAAAATTTTCAAATATAAACCAAAATAGAACTGTATATTGAATCTACATATACCCATCACTCTGCTTCAACAATCTTGTTTTGTCTATTCCTTCAATTTTAGAGGTGAACTAGGTTATTTTTTAAATCTAAGGTATCATATCGTTTCACCCATGAATACTTCACTATACATCTCTGACTCACAAAGATGATGCATTTACACACTTGATAATAATTTCTTATCTTCTAAAATGTCAATTTCTCTGTCTCAAAAATATTTTTTGAACAATTGATTTGTTCGAATCAGAATCCACAAGACTCACACGCAACATTGTGCTTTTTTCTCTTTTTTTTTTTTTGCGATGGAGTCTTGCTTTGTTGCCCAGGCTGGAGTGCAGTGATGTGATCTTGGCCCACTGCAACCTCCGTCTCCTGAGTTCAAGCAATTCTCCTGCCTCACCCTCCTGAGTAGCTAGGACTACAGGTGCCAGCCACCACACCCAGCTAATTTTTGTATTTTTTGGTAGAGACAGAGTTTCACCGTGTTGGCCAGGCTGGTCTCCTGGCCTCAGGCAATCCACCCTCCTCACCTCCCAAAGTGCTGGGATTACAGGCATGAGCCACCGCACCAGGCAAAATTGTGTATTTTTTTTTTGTCTCTTAAATGTTTGTAAATCTATAATTGTCTTTCTCATCCCACTCCATTTTATTAATGTCATTGAATTGCTGGAAAAATCTGGTCATATGTCCCATAAAAAGTACCACCTTCTGGATTTGACTGACATGGTTAATGGTGTCATTTAAGCAAGTCCTCCACCTGTGTAATTCCTCTATAATGGTAACCATATTTAGAGGTTTGATCAGATTCAGTTTACTTCAAGTGAATTTTGTTGCTGGCTATGTATTTCCTATTGTATCTCACAGGAGTAATCTTTCTAAACATACCAAATGGCAGGAGTTAATCTGGCCTGACTATATGCCAAGTATAAAATGTAGCAGGTCTCTATTTTGGACCTACTAGAAATCAGATCCTCAAATTAAACAGTATTCTCTCTCTCTCTCGTTTGGTTTGTTTTAATGGATCTGTGTTGGTGCAATAATAAACTATAGGCAGCAACTATTTATATGCAAATATTTTCTCAAACTGGGGACAAGAACAAGAGTGTAAGTTGGGCAAGTTTAGCTGGCATTCCCCTTATTAGAGGAGGACTGTCACTCATGCGTGGATAAACATTTCCAAGTTGGAAGAGTAAGTGAGAAGGGAAAATTAAATCATGATATTTGGGAACTACATTGGTTTGCTGATAGTCACAGTCAGTGAAATACATTGCATAAGAGAACCAAGAATCAGTTAGCTCTGTCAGTTTGTGATAAGTGCTATGGAGAAAATGTAAATTGAAGAAGAGGGATAAGGTACTAGGGCAGCAATTTTAAATATAATAATTGCGTTAGCTTTCTAGGGCTGCCCTAAATTACCAAAAAGGAAATGATTTAAAAGAAATTGATTTTCTTGCACAGTTCTGGAGAATAAAAGTTCAAAATCAAGATGCCATCAAGGCAATGCTACCTCCAAAGGGTATGGGGAAGAATCTATTCCATGCTTCTCTCCTAGCTTCTGGTGGTTTCCAGCAAACTTTGGTGTTCATTGGGTTACAATTGCATCACTCTAACTTCTGCCTCCAGCTTCACATTGCCTTCTTTCCTGTGTATATCCAAATTTCTCTTTTCTTAAAAGGACACTAGTGATTAGATTTAGGGTCTACCCTTATCAGCATGGCTTCGCCTTAACTTGAGTACATATGCAGAGACCCTATTTCCAAATAAAGTTACATTCACAAGTTCCAGGCAGAATTTTTGGAGGACACTATTCAACCCAGTACAATGGTCAAAAATATTCTCCATGACAAAGTGGCATTTGAGGAAATATCTAAAGCAGTTAAGGGATGGGACCTGAGCAGTCATTCATCGGGAGGACAGTCCAGACAAAGAATAGCAAGTGTGAAGTTCTGAGATATGAATGAGCCTGACATGGTTAGAGAACAGCAAGATGGCCAGCTGGCTGGAGTGAAGGAAGTGAGGGGAAGATCTGTATGAGCAGTTGTTAGAAAATTAAGGTGGGGTATGGGAGGAACAAATCAATAGAGCCTTGGAGGCCATTTGTAAGGACTCTGGCTTTGCCTCTGATGCAAACGGGAGTTACTGAAGGGTTCTCAATAAAAGTGTAATATTACTGGATGTATTTCATGAAGATCACTGGCTGTGGGAAGGGTAAGAGCAAAAGCAGTTAGAGGTTATTTCATTAATCCACGCGAGAGGCAATGATGGCTTGGGCCAAGGTAGTAGCAGTGGAGATAGTGAGACACTATCAGAAAATAAAAATAATACATAAAAATATCTCAAGTTTTTTTTCCATCAATACTTATCTGCTATATATCAAAGTGTTTTGTCACCTGTCAGTATCCATTATCAGACAATAAAAGCAAGTCCCAAAAGTTTAAGAATTCTTTTCATGAGAAAATCTTAAGAAGAACTTGAATGCTTCCTTTGTTCTTGCAATTCACAATGATAACTACCATAGGACCTGCTATTTGCCAGGAATTTATTTTACATTTATTATATTATTTAGTCAACAAAATAAACCTGCAACACAAGCATGGTTTTTCATTTTTGCAGATAAGAAATTTAAAGTTCAGAGAAGTTAAGTCATTTATCCGAAGCCATATGACTAGATAATAACAGAGCCGGGATTCTAATTTATGCATGCCTAATTCAATCCTATAGTATTTCCATCAAGCTATAGTGTTAATTATGGAAAAAAGTCATTATTCTCTGATCATTGTGGTCCAGATTTTTAAGCATCATGTTCTAGAGAGACTTCATTTAAGAATCTTTACTTGTAAGTAGTCGATTAGTCAATTTGACTAATTGAACAGGAAGATGGTGGAAAGAGACTCTTTAGTAGTCAAACGTTAGCAGAGAAAGAGACTAGCACATATCTCATAACCAGTGGTGTGTGAGAGCCAGTGCTGATGCTAATAAGAGCCAACTGTCCTCATCTTTTTCCAACTGCACAGTCAGTAACGCCACTTGACAGCTTGAAATAAGCCATGGTGGGAGTTTTTAACACAGAGAAATCAACACATACAGTAAGTCAAGGCGTTTTAAATTCATGGATCTAGTTTACTAACCTACTATTGCCTATAATTCAAACTCAATCACAACAAAATATAAAAGTGTGTGTGTGTATATATATATATGCGTGTGGGCCAAGGGTGGAAGGAGAGAGAGAGAGAAGAAAAGCAGAAGGAGGAAGAAGAGAAGAAGAGACAGCATAATCGACTTGCTAGGTGTGGTTAACGTCTAACATTAGTTTTGAAAACTGCCTCACGTTCAATATAAGTCATAATAATAGAAAATGTCTACTTGTCAGATGAATGCATTTTGCATAAGTCTGTGATTATATGTTTCCTGGTTTGCCTCAGCAAAATGACTATAGGAATGAATGCATTTTCAGCCACAACTTGGATAATTCTAGACTGGTTTTCCGTCTCCCCAAACCAACACCTAGCATAGCCTTCCCAGGTGGTGTTTCTTCAGCAAATACAATTTTGGTAAGCTCAGTTCTTCCATGAAAGACCGACCCCACAGCAATCCAGGGGAAACCTGTGACATGGGTTTCCAGAGCTTTGGCTTCTCTCTCAATAGAAGCAAGGGGTGACGTTTCCTTCTCTGGGCTGCCCTGGAGGAATGTCCTTTCACCAAGAGAGACTGAGAAGGAGAACCAGTTTGAATATTAACCAAAATAAGAATGATTTCTTTGCTATGGGGAAAAAAAAGCAGAGTCGCTCCCTTTGGATGGTGTTATTATATCTGAAAGCGTGGTAGAAATTGTGCGGAGGTTATTGGCTATTTTGGATTAGCCTCACAACGTGTATCTTCCACCACTGTTTATTCTAAAAAGCAGCTTGTATCCTGAACTAACACACACGCACACACACAGTGCACACACACACACGCTTAACACACATGCACATATTGCTACATAAACTCTCCTGAGCCCTTTCTCAGGGAGACATTTCTTCTTTCTGTGTCCCTTCACTGCTGTGCTCAGCCGTAATGTATGACTTCCCACTTTCTCTTCCCCCTCTCACCAATCTTTGTAGCATTTGTAAGCCAGACCCAGGTTTAGAGTCTTGTGGTGCAACTCCAGATACCAGAGACAGCCTCGAAAGGGTATTGAGTCACAATCGATGAATCTGGTGAGGAAAAAAGGAATCTGATGAGGCCATTGATGCAGAGGAAAGAAACAAACAGCAGGAGCTGAGATACAATGCCAAAGTGTGGCCAGGCCTGGTGGCTCATACCTATCATTTCAGCACTTTGGGAGACCGAGGCAGGTGGATGACAATGTCAGGAGTTGAAGATCAGCTTGGTCAAGTTGGTGAAACCCTGTCTCTACTAAAAATACCAAAATTAGTCAGGCATGGTGACAGGCACCTGTAATCCCAGTTACTTGGGAGGCTGAGACTCTGTCTCAAAAAAAACAAAAAAAAACAAAAAAAAAGAAAAAGAGAAAGCCAGAGAAGGACAAGGAGCCTGGCAGACTGAAGGCACGGAGCGGTGACAGGAGCAAACAAGAGGAACATAATCAGTGTGCATTCCAAAGTTGGGTTGGAGAGTATGCACCACTTACAGCCTTTTCATTTCTCCATAAAATTTGTAGTAAGAGTTAGTGTTTCCTAGGGGTTAAAAGCACAAACCAAGGAACCAATTACCTGGGTTTAAAGACTGGCTCTGCCATTTACTAGTTCTGTGACTCCTGAGTCAGTTTCCTCATCTGTAAAATTGAGACGGTAGGTTTTAATGCACTGTATTTTTATGAGGTCTAAATCAATTAATACCTGGAAAGTACTTTAGAAGAGTGTCTATATAAACAGACGTGAAAGTAAGACAATACACATCCATGGACCTAGCATCAAGAAAAAAGATTACCAGCATGATTGGAATGCCCTTTTCTTTATCTCTCTAATTCCTCTCAGAAGTAACCACCACCTTAAACTTGTGATTTATTGCCACTGTTTTTATATACATTTATTTATATGGATATTTGTACCTCTAAGCAATAATTAATTTTATTTTTCGTATTTTAAGCCATATATAAATGGCGTCATGTTTTCTGTCTTCTGTAACTTGCTCTGCTTATTTAATCCACCTATGTTGATACAAGCAGCTGTGAGCCATAGAGCCACACCATTGCTGTTATTGTTAAGAGTATTCCCAAGGGATGCGTGCACCATAACTTACTGTCTGTTTTCCTGTTGATAGACACTTACGTTATTTCCACTTTTGGCTATTCTAAACATTCTTAGACACATTTCTTAGCAAACAAGTGCGAGTTACTGCAGGCTGTTTTAGAAGTAAAATGTCTGAGTTTTAAGGTAAGCTTATTTTAAAATTTACTTAATATTTTTAAAATTATTCATTTAAGATGTTTGGAAAAATTTACATTATTTTGCATTATCATTATTTTGCATTGTCATCAGCACTGTGCTATGTGCTAACTACTACTGTCAACCCTTGACACATCTAACTTATTTCATTCTGATAACACCACCATGAGGGAAGTTCTACTATTTCCCTTGCTTTATAGAAGTTCAGCAATATTCCTCAGATACACAGCTGGAAAGCCACAGAGTTAGAATTCATACCTAGAGGCACTATTTCCAGAATCATGCTAAATGCGAAATAGAATATAATAAAAAGCCAAGGTATTTTGGCCAAAAAAGCATTATAAGACCGATAAAAAGGTTTCATTGAAGGGGATGGGACTCCAAATAATCCAGTATGACCCCATTTAAATAATTATATCTGTAAGGACCCTATTTCCAAGGCAGGCACGTTCTGAGGTTTAGGTACACATGAATTTTGGAAGGGCATTACTCAACCCAGTACAGGGATCCCCTTCTACCATATGTGGCCAAGGAGAGGAGTCTAATCCACTTTTCTTATGACAAGCCTTTGAATATTTGAAGAGTTCTGCTAGTCACAGATGTCCCCTTCCTCCCCACCCCGCAGCATAAAGGCTGTCTTGCCCTGGCTGTACGTCCCCATTTCAGTGAGGCCACATTGGGAGCCCTCAGCAGTTCTGATTCCCGGAAAGGTCCCCTCACTGTCCAAGTGGTCCTGCTCTGGACACACTTCCATTTGTCAGTGTATTTCTCATGAAATAGTATGCATAACAGAAAATGCTTTTTCAGGTGTGGACAGACCACTACAGGGTACAGTGAACCCGAAGAGTTGTTACTAGCCACTAGAATTATGGTTAAGTCAGGCTGTGTGACCTGTGCAGTTCTAGATCTTTCAGAAGACTTGGGTAGTAGTTCTAGCTCTGTCTCTCACTCTGTGAACAGAAGTAAATCAAGGTTCCTGCACCAACATTTCTTAACCTTTAGAAACCAGATTACTTGCCTAACCTGTTTGTCAATGATGTTGTGAGGATAAGTATAAGATTGGTACAAAAGATTAGACAAAATCCTCAGATAAAAAAAAAAATAGAAGGAATGTGGAATGGCCATAAAACCACAATGCAATGGAATTTAACCTTTTTTTTTTTTTTTTTTTTTTTTGAGACGGAGTCTGGCTCTGTTGCCCAAGCTGGAGTGCAGTGGTGGGATCTCCACTCACTGCAAGCTCCGCCTCCCGGGTTCACACCGTTCTCCTGCCTCAGCCTCCCGAGTAGCTGGGACTACAGGCGCCCGCCACCGCGCCTGGCTAATTTTTGTATTTTTAGTAGAGACGGGGTTTCATCGTGTTAGCCAGGATGGTCTCCATCTCCTGACCTCATGATCCGTCCGTCTCGGCCTCCTAAAGTGCTGTGATTACAGGCGTGAGCCACCTCGCCCGGCCAGAATTTAACCTTGTTTTACGCTATGGGGTCCTTTGATCATCCAGGGAAATCTATACTGCGCCTCTCCAGAAAATGCACATATGAACAGGCGCACAAACGCTTGTGTGAAGCATATGCATGTACATGTGGTTCACACTCATTAGAGAGTTAAATCATCCTGGAGTCCAGACACACCTTCCCTTCATTCTCTAATGAAGACATGACTTTGAACATGAGCACTAAACGAGTACAGCAAATGGTATTCCTTCTTCATTCACAAGTGACCATTCCACTTTAAAACTGAGGCTATTCAACCAGTCCAGAAACCTAAGCACATCACATGCGCATGATTGGAGTAGAGCAGAAGTGTTTAGGGACACAATCAAATGTCTTTGAATGGTTAGACCTGTTTTCTTTTTTTTTTCTTCTTTGTGATTTTTTTTTTTTTTTTTTTTTTTTTTTTGAGACGGAGTCTCACTCTGTCACCCCAGTCTGGAGTGCATTGGTGCGATCTCCACTCACTGCAACCTCCGCCTCCTGGGTTGAAGCAATTCTCCTGCCTCAGCCTCCTGAGTAGCTGGAACTATAGATGTGCGCCACCACGCCTGGCTAATTTGTGTGTGTGTGTGTGTGTGTGTGTGTGTGTGTGTGTGTTGTTTTTTAGTAGAGACGGGGTTTCACCATTTCTCTCAGGAGAAAAGCAGCAACTCTCAAAGTGTGGTCCCCAAGACCACTGCATCAGAATGGCCTGGAAGTGCTGATTAAAACACGGATTCTGTGCCGGACGCGGTGGCTCACGCCTGTAATCCTAGCACTTTGGGAGGCCGAGGCTGACGGATCACGAGGTCAGGAAATGGAGACCATTCTGGCTAACACGGTGAAACCCCGTCTTTACTAAACACACAAAAAATTAGCCGGGTGTGGTGGTGGGCGTCTGTAGTCTCAGCTACTCGGGAGGCTGAGACAGGAGAATGGCGCGAACCCGGGAGGCGGAGCTTGAGTGAACAGAGATCACGCCACTGTACTCCAGCCTGGCGACAGAGCGAGTCTCCGTCTCAAAAAAACAAAAACAAAAACAAAAAAAAGACAACAACCAGATTCCCTGGTACTCTTTCCAGATAAGTCTCTGAGGCTGAGCCCAGGAATTTACCCTGGTAGCCAGCTTCCGGGATGACTGTCCTAAATATTACAATTTGAGAACTATTGCTCTGGAGGCTGAATTAAGCAATGAGCATACTGATGAATACTCACTTTTGAAAAGCCTAAAGGTAGACCTCCATGAAAACTATTTGTAAGATTTCCTTTCTTCCTTCCCTTATCTTAAAATGATATAATCTTTAAACACACACACACACACACACACACACACAAAACCTGTACATATATCATTTCACTTCGATGCATAAATGGGACCTATATCTGCATAAAGACTATTTTCAGTTTTTTCATTTTTGCGTGGCTCCCACACCTTTTCTCTGCCCTTGTCTCCACCAGGCCCCTAGTAATCTGTTCTGGAACCTCCTTTATAATCCTTCATATATGCACACAAACATATACACCCAAATATATATAAATAGGTGTTGCCTTTTATATTACTAAAATAGAAACATCTTTTCCATGCTTTTCTGTACCTTGCTTTTCTCATTCAAAAAAACCTAATAGAAATATTCCCATATTACAAAATTTGACTCTAATTTATTCTTTTGAATGGTTACACATGACTTCACCAGTATGGATGAGTCATAACATATTCAGTCATTCTCCATTGACAGGCATACTTTGTCCTAGCTTCCTGCTGCTATTAGCTATACAATTAACAATCTTGGGGCAGGTCGTGGTGGCTCATGCCTGTAATCCCAGCAATTTGGGAGGCCGAGGCGGGTAGATCATTAGGTCAGGAGGTCGAGACCAGCCTGGCCAAGATGGTGAAAACCCATCTCTACTAAAAATAAAAAAATTAAATGGGCATGGTGGCGGGCACCCGTAATCCCAGCTACTCAGGAGGCTGAGGCAGAGAATTGCTTGAACCCGCCGAGATCTCACCACTGCACTCTAGACTGGGTCACAAAGCAAGACTCTGTCTCAAAAAAAAAAAAAAAATCCTTGCATATTACACATGAACTTTATTTCTAGTAGATCGATTGTTACTCCTAGGATAGAGAATTGTATGTGTTTGCTACAATAACAATTAATATTAGTATTCCTGCAGGGTTTTATGTATTTTCATTTTTGATAACTCCTGCTGTTTATTTTCAAGTAAGACAGTATTTATTTGAATGGTAATTTTTATAAGAGTATTTACTTCCCTTTCACAATTTCTCATTATAAAAATTTATATTGATAAGTGAAGTATAATGAGTTATATACATTTATATTATTGAATTTTAAATGTTCTTCATTTTACAAGTACCAATTTTTCCAAGTACCCTTGTGGTCTACCACCTGAGTTTCGTTAAAATTGCACAAAACAGAAAAATACATGTTAGTTCTGAGGTGCTATTGGGGTATAAGCAAGAAAACAAAACACAAACAGGCTGCCTTCTATGAAACTATCCTCCAAATATTTTAGATCAGATAGATGGACAGGTAGATGGATAGACAGAGATATGAAAAAAACCTCTGGTATTTGTTTTGACTTGCCAGCCACCAAATCTGGTAGGGTCAGTTTTTCTGTAATTTTAAATATGCAAGACTGGTCAAGGTCAAAGAACATTTTCTGGGAACAATAGCCATTCTCTTCATTGTTTTCTTAATGACATGAAGAAGAAAAAAAAGAGAGAGAGAGAGAGATGTGACCTTGCTAGGTCCACTTCAACAAATCCTTGTTTGATTTTAACATCTCTAAGTGTCCAGCAAGCCATCAAAGGTACACAGGCAGTTTACCTTACAACCAGTTCCAAAGTGCCATTTACAATTCATGGGAAATGACAGGATTCAAAAGGGGCAGTTTAAGGAAGACAAGAGCAGTAGAGAGGGGGATAGAAGAAGCGATGGAGAAGGAGGAGAGAAAGGATTAGGTCTGTGAGCTAACAGGGGAAAACAGCTTAATTATGGAAGAAAAGACACATGCATAGGATAGTTCGAACAGGCAGAGTTGCTGTGGAAGCACATTCCAGGAAAATCTTAAGAGATTACTTTAATAATAAACCATGCATTCTTCAGCAAGCCATCACGGGATTAACTACCCTTTCCTAGGCTGGGAGCACAGTCATTTGTTTTATTTTATTTTTTCCTTCTCTCTCACAGGCAGGTTTTCTGCAAGGGACAATGGCCATTCAAAGGCTATTGTTTTTCAAACATTGCACTGACTTTTCCTTACTTTAATTTTCTAAACATAAATTTCAGTGGTGATTTAAAAAAAGACCATTATTTAGGCAGGGTGAACATCTGGGTGGGCTTAGGTGCGATTCTCCAGAGGGAAGGATGTTCATTTTAGACTTGTTGAAAAGTGAACAACTTAGATGTGACGGAGACAGTGTTTCACTGGGGATAAAAAGAGTTAAATTTCTTTTTTTTTTTCTTAATGTGAGCAGGATATTGACTTACTGCCAGAAGCAGTATCAGTGCCCTAGAGATATAAAAATACAGTTCAAACCAGAATTCTCCACTGTCAACTCTTCAGATTTCTGTGCAAAATAAGAGGTGCCTATTTTAAGTTGTAAGTGTGAGCCCACTGCTCTTAAATGAACTGTTTTCATCAAAGTCTTCTCTTGAAACTACAACTCATAGCAGATGAAATCATTTTCTTCCTCTGGCTTCTTAGACAAATCCCTTCCATTTGGTGGGGTAGAGCAAACATAAGTTAGTATTTCTTGGTAAGAGTCTTTCAATAAAAAAAATATATTTGAGTGGGCACTTCTTAGTCTAGAAAATATTACGTGTTGAGGTTAAAAGAGACACCCATGTCTTTCTAATTATCAAAGTCCCCATTTGCCTGAAATCAGCAGCCCTTTTTCCAACTACCTAGCCAATAGAGTGAAACTGGACTTCTAGATTTTAGAAACAAAGTCTTGTGTTCTACAATGTACTAGAATTAAATTTCTCTGCATAAATGTTATAAATAGAATACTATCCTAGGACTAAAATTTGTATACTTCCTGTCATTCATACAAAGTCATTTTTTTAATAGCAAATTACCTCTGAGGAATATTGAAAACTGCCAGCGTGTCCCTCCCTGCCTCTGCACCCCTAGGTGTGTCAGGGGATGAGAAATAATAGAGTTTGGGGAGGTAGAATTCCGGGCCAGCTGTGCTGCTCTGCACCCCTCAGACTCCCCGAACACCGGTTGTTTCAAGCCTGACCTACTTGAGAGCAGACATTGCCACTCACATTGAGCTACCCCAAATTACACAGTGGCTTCGCAGTCGAGGCTAGGCATGGACCACAAAATATATCCTTGGTGTCCCACGAGCCCTATTTGAACCCTCAGTTTCCAGAGGTAAAATGCAAATCCACTGTGTTGCTTACTTGATAAAATCAATAACCCCCTCCCATCTGAGATACAATTTAGCATTTTAGCATTTTCACATTTACTACCTGCTGCCTCTGACTTTAAACAATTAATTTTTTTTTTAAAGGGAAAAGAGACACGTCTTTCACAAGAGTAATTTCAGAATTCTCCAAAAAGCAGCAGAGCTTCTGTGGATGTTTTACAATAGTTCTTGATTTTAAAATATGGAGAAAATGAATTCTCAGCTTGTTTACACTCATTAAGATTAGCTGCGGAGTACCTTCTACTGCTCAGCACTCTACCTTAACATTTTAAAATATTTTATTTCTTGCAGTTCACGTTTTTCCTAGAGGTACAGGAAGTGTTATGGAAATTCATGCAGATAAAGTCATTTGTGTGTCTACGTATGGGTGTATATACACTGTAAGAGAAGCCTATATAGAATCTCTGATTGTATCACAATTATAACTTATTTAATAGGCTACATAGTCGTGAACATATTTTGCTCATACCGATTTCATAGAGAGAATGTTATTTTTATATCCACATATACATGATTATATTTCATATGTAAATACAGCATGTTTTACATATGCACACATAGATTTCCCACTAATTTAAGAGCATTTGCATCTGCAGTAAGGGAGACGCTAATTTCTTCTAAGGGGGGAAAATCCAGTCGCGCGATCAACTTTAGAAACTGCAGATCTGCGCAGGATCCGTTGTCCCTTGTCAGGAAAGTCAGGAGTAAAGGCAGCCCTTTGTTCAAAGGGCCCCAACGGGTTGGTTAGGATGACTCCGTGTGCCACATCACTCTCAGTGGCAATCCAGGGAGCGGATCTGTGAAACGAAGCTCGGTGGATCCCACCCCTTTCCTCCAGAGCTTCCCTTTCCTGTCCTTATTTGCACCCGCCCCCCGCCCGCGTCGGTCTGGGACTTTTGACTTCGTCCCGAACACATTTCCCCTCCCGCCGCTGGGTCCCTGCGATCGCCCCCAGCTGGTGGGGCTCGCGGAACCCAGGGGAGCCGGGTCCTCTGTGCCGCTGCAGCGCGAGTTAATAAACAGTTAAGTTTGAAAGACTCTGCAGACACGTTGAGGGGGAGTTACCAAGCCCAGGCAGCAAAAACATCCTGGCACATTCCTGGGGAGTCCTCAGCTGCCAGCATCTGATTAGAACCATATCTCTCGCCGGGAGTGGCCGCGCGGCTCCGGAGCTCCCGGCCGGCGGCTATTTAAGCGAGGCCCGCCGCATCCGCTGCGCTGCAGCCTGGAGGCTCCGGGCGCGGGGAAGTCATGCTCGTTTCGCGGAGGCAATAGCTAGCCGGTGAGTAGCTTCGAAACCCTTCTTCCCTCTGGCTCCATTTTTTTTTTTTTTTTTTTTTTTAAAGATCTCCTTCTCTCCTTTGCTCCCCCTCTCTCGTCCCCTGCTACCCGTCTTTGGGTACAGACCTTGGGCTGTGGGGAATCTTAGAAATGAGACCGTGTGCTCGGGGAAACCAGCAGTTTTGTGGCCTGACATCTGAGGAATGCTTCCACGGAATGTATTTACCTTTTGAATCCGACTCCAGATGTCCAGCTTGTGACATTTAACAAACGCCTCCTTTTGTGTCGTGTGTGTGTGTGTGTGTGTGTGTGTGTGTGTGAAAGGTCTGCTGGCAGCCCTCCTAGGACACTGAGGTGGCTGCTGACCGCCTAATTAACTCCTCGAAGGGTGTTTATTTTTGCTGTGTGACAAAGGCTGGGGACCTGGCTTGTGCCCACAAGAAGCTTTTTCCTGGTGACTGACAACATATGGCATTAAAATGTGAACTTTGTCTTACACCGGCATTCCCAAGGAAGTATCTACCCAAGGGACTTAAGAAACTTGTTTTATATCCCCCGGAGCAGGGAGCAGGGTTTATATGCCGCTTGTCTGCCTGTTGTAAGCCGGTTAAAAAGATTAAGTAAGAATTCTAAAACGGGAGGGGGGGAAAATGAATGGGTTAAAACCATGGAGCCTCAGTCAACATAGCGGTTTTCATAGCATAGAGCTGACTCTGTTATTTGTTTCTGCCGTCTTTCCCTCTTGACTTAATTCTGAGCCTGGAATTCAGGTCCGCAGTCAGTTTCAGCAGGGGAGCTGTTTGAGTCCAAAGGGAAATTTAACTGGATTAAAAACACTTAAGGAATCTGGATGTTATCTCCACCCCAGCCACCCCCCACCTTTTCCCCTTTCTTTTTAGTTTTTGTTTGGAAGGAAGAGAGCCACTCTGTAAACTGAGAAGAGCAGAAACAAGCTTCCAGACACATGGAAAGACTTAAAAATTATGGAGGGGCGACTTCACGAATAGTAAATGTTGCTATTGCTCTATAAAGCGACTTAATGAAAAAATTTCTGGCCTTAGTCAGGCAAAGCAGGGGCATAGGGGAAAAGGAGGTAAGATATAACGAATGCAAACAGAAGTAATGGGAGTGGAAAGAAGGCAGTTACAAAAAATGCCTTTGAGATGTCTGATAAGCCTCTTGGAATGGCTTTGATGTGATGTATACTTGATTGTCCTTACAATCTTGAGGTTGGCTTCTCACACAAATGCACGTACTGGCTGTTGGGGAGGGAAGAAGTAGCTGGGGAGGAGGGAGCTTGCAGCTACCAAATGGATTGTCACCATGCTTCTTACCCCAGCAGCCAGACTTTGGGAGGCTGCTGTTTTCTGGGCCAGGTGCCCCGCCCACTCCAGGTTCTGTGTCTCCCCTCTGGGAAGGGAGATGGCCCTCAGTGACACTGTAAGAAAGTTTATTGCCTTGAGAATTCAGGAGTATTCAAGGCTTGAGCCCTTTGACATCTTTAGAAAAGGACCTTTCTGGTGGAGTGCTGGACATGTGGAAATAATGCCACACTTAAGACAACAAGGAGAGTACAATGGGAAAGTCTTCTAGAGAAAGCACGAAGAAGACCTGGCGGTCTTTGCCAATGTGTGTTTCTGGGACAGACCACTTTTTCCAAATCCTTAATCAGTTTCCTCCTAAGGCCAACTGAATTCTTTTTGCTGTTGCTGGTGAATAACTTCCCCCTTCTTTTCCCACTCCCAGCTCGATGGATCCCTTCTTATCCAAATGACTGACCTAGAAACCAGTTCTTTTTCAGCTGTACCCTCCTATACTTTACCCTATAACCAGAATAAGTAGATGGTAGAGGAATGTCTTCCAACTTTGAGCCCATACACACATGTATTTGCCATTCTGGGGATCTTTGATCTTGATGGTTGATCTTTACCTGAGGATGTGAGGGAGGGAAGAAAGCACTTGTTTAAAACCTTGTCTAATTTGTGAAGGGCAAAAATCCAGAGTTTGCATTTCTACTGAAGACTTTTATAGTTTTAGATTAAACTGAAAGTCCAAATTCCTGTGTATTAGGCCTGTTTGTTGTCTTTCTCCAAAGGTTGAATGGATTTCAGTCGCCTTGTTTGGGTTGAAGGGCACTGCTTTTAAGGCACTTGTTGGCATGAAGGTAGAACAGGGACCTCTAGCAGCTGCTGACCAGCTGTTTGGGAATGATATTTACTGGCCTGCTCAACCAGTCCTCGATTACCTGAAGGTTAAAGGAGCAAGAAGATATCTTCCTTGCTGAGTGCTCCTGGCCAAGCAGGAAGCTTTGCTGTGACATGGGCTCTTATGCTGCTTCATTTCTAACTCTACCTTCATATGTCCGTAAACCTAAGTTGGCTACCGCTGATATTTTACCTGGATAATTTTGAAGGCTCTGCGTGTTTCTCTTCCTCATTCCCTTAGCCTGAGGATTTAATTATTGTTCTTCTTAAAGACAGAGCCAAGACGTTGAAATGCTTGGGAAAGCTGCTGAGAGTTAGCCCTCCTGGGGTTTGAAGTTGTCCTAATGCTCATCAGAACATACCTCCCCAGCTGGACAGACTCGAAAGCTTACTGGCCAGGAAGGTTTAGGTAACTAACCAGACACATAAGGTTTTTTACCCTTTAGATAGAACCAGAATGGGAACCAGATTAGCAATATGAAACACCTGAGTAACAGGATGTGGTATTTTAAAATTCTCCCTGGCACTGCTATGTAATGCTAAAGTTGAAGCTGTGCCGCTGAATTGCACAAAGGTTGGCCAAAATCATATTTAGATGAAACAGATTTTTGTTTTGTTTTGTTTTGTTTGAGACAGAGTCTGCCTCTGTTGCCCACGCTGGAGTACAGTGGCGTGATCTTGGCCCACTGCAGCCTCTCCCTCCTGGGTTCAAGAGATTCTCTGACCTCAGCCCCCTGAGTAATTGGGATTAGAGGTACCCGCCACCATGCCTGGCTAATTTGTTTTTTTCTTTTTTTTCTTTTTTTTTTTTTTTTTGTAGTAGAGACGGGATTTCACCATGTTGGCCAGGCTGGTCTCGAACTCCTGACCTCAAGTGATCCACCCATCTCAGCCTCCCAAAGTGCTGGAATTACAGGCATAAGCCACCAAATCCAGCCAGATGAATCAGATTTAACATCAGATATGTGTCTTTAAAGGAGACATGATGTCAACATATCCTGACTGGATTAACTGGTGGAAATCAGAAGGAAAGCAGACTCCTCGGTCTTTACTTGAAGACAAAAAACAAGCAGATTCCTGATTAAGGGAACAAATGATGGCTGGTATGGACACAGAGGGCTAACATTCAACACTAGCTGCCTCCGGCAGGGCACAAGTGGATAGTAGTTGAGAACTACCTTCTGAAGTATCATTGCCTGGGTTCAAATCCTAGCTACAGGGTTGCAGGTTACATGGCTCTGGGCACATTCCATAACCTCTCTGTACTTCAGCTTGCTTCTCTGGGGAGAATAATAGTACCCCAGGACTGCTGGGAACACAGTTCATCTAATATACTTGGAATACTTTTTTCCATCTGATTTTGAAGGTTTTGTTTGTTTGTTATTGCTCCCCCCTGAACAACTGAATTAAGTGTCTTTTTGAAAACTGAAAGCAAATGGAAAATGTCTTCATGAAAATTAAATACCCCTCACTTACCTGAAAAAGGTTAATTATTCAAGCACTTGATTTTCATAAAGCCAGTGTGTTTGCTTGTGCTCACACTAGAACAGACAGGGAGTTACTCTCTGTTCTCGTCCTGGAAGCCTGCACTTTGGTTTGGTCAGGCTGACCTCGCTGGTCTCAGTTAAGTCCTCCCCATACCCTCGCAGACTCCCGACAGAGAAGGAGCAATCCTTCCCCCTGAAGTCAGCATTATCACAGAAGGAAGTGGGAAGGGAGGGACCACCCGGACTAAACTGAATGACTAGGCTAGAAATAAAAATTCTTCCAAGTGTGTGCAGGCCCCATACTATCCTTGCCCACATAGCTGGGCAGGTTGCCATGGTTACTCCCCTTCTCGCATCCTTCTACCCTGGAAGGATGCCTGCCTCTCTAGGGTAAGTAGAATCTGAACAAATTGCTTCCTGGTCTAAAAATGGAAGTTACTAAGTGAAGTAGAATCTCCTCTCTACTTATGTGACCCCCTCCAAACTTATTTTAATCCCAATACTTGATTTTCTAACCTTCCTAATTCTTGCATCATCTAGATAGCAAAATGTAAAAGCTTATGAAATTTCTGGAACCTAAAAGTTACTACCGCAATACAGAAGCAGCCTGGCAAGTTTTCCTTACTACATTTGTACTAGCTAGCTAGGGGCAAGTGATTTTTAACTAAGTTCAACAGGTAAAAATTCTAAGTGAATGGGGCAGGCTGAGTGAGTGTTAAGTTGAAGGTAAACAGAATGTATGAGGCCTGTCACTTAGATTTTCAGGTAACCATAGAGTAAATAGGAAGCAACAATCCTAGAATGCTGGATTTGAAGCATTGTTCAACCTAGAAGAAATTTGGGTGAGGGAAATATGGTTTAATGTTGTCTCTTGGTAAAAAACTACCCTATTTCTATCTAGCAGTATGACGCAAAATGTTACTCCCAAAAAGACTTCGATGTTTATGTGAAAAATGAGCTGCCATACTACAAGTTTGCATTTGACAAATTAATTCAGTCTTTCAAAATTGGACATTTATCTTGATGTGTATTTCACAGCTTGAGAGAACTCATCTAAGACAATAGTTCTCAGAGTTGATTCCCAAACCAGCAGCATCAACATCAGCTGGGGACCTGTCAGAACTGCAAACTCTCAGTCCCCACCCCAGGTCTCCTGAACTAAATTCTGGCAGCAGGGCCCATCCAGCTGTATCTAAACTAGCTCTCCACCACGTGATCTAAGAGTAACTTTCATAATTCAGTGGTTTTAGGATTCAGTTGTTCAGTGGAAATCATAACAAAGTATTTGAATTCCTTCAGTCATGGAGACAATAAAGAAAAAGCATTTAAACACAGTGCAGTTTAACTGAACCTTAGGATGCAGAAAGATTAAAAAGCATGGGCTTTGGACATTCTTCCCATATACGAAGTATGGCTTTCTTGATCCTAGGAAATCCAATATACTTTTGGTTTGATATTATCACCTCACTTCCAAATCCTTTCCCCTCTGCTGGGGTTTTTAGAGTATAATTAATCTCCATTTATTAGGAGACTGTCCCAGTTACCTCTTTTAAAAAAGATTCCAGTAAACTAGATCATTACCCTTGAACCAGATGGTTTTCTCTAACCTATAAAACTCTGTATTTGGTTTTTATGCCATGTCTAGAAGTGCAGATGAAGGCCTCTCCATAAATGAAGCTACTTCATTTAGTGTTTGTAAAGTTTAATGGCTAATGAAGCACTGCTCCTTTCTCCCATTCGACTTTCACTTTAAGTAACCTGAAATAGAAAAGATATCTCTATTTCTTGGCTCCAATATGATGAGTATCTTGCCCAAGGTGTTATCAGTAAGTGGTAGAGCCAGGATTCAATTATGAATCTTTATGATTTGCATCTTGGCGTTTATCTGAGTGCTTAGCAATTACCTACTATGTGAAGTCTGGTGCTAGGTTAGCAATGGAAAAACTCGCAGTGAGCAGAAATCAAAACAAAAATCTTCCTCATGTGTGACAAAGGACAGGACAGAGAGTTAAACAGACTTGCATGGGAATGGCAGTGCTGCCATTTCTTGGGCATGCTATTCAATGTCTCTGGCCCTTAGTTGTGTCACTTACCTTGCAAAAACAGTCCTAAGAATGCCTGATGTTAAACAGAGATCACATCTCAAACTGAAAAATACAAGGGTGTAATGTACAAGTATATAATTGGAACTCTGGCTTTGAAAAGCCAACACGGATTCACGGTTAAGAGCTTGGGTTCTAAGCTGCAAATGACTGTGCCCACAGCCTTGCTTTGCCATATAAGACAAGCTATATAAGGCCTGAGCTTCATTTCTCCATAAGGAAATGAATTGCCTCGATTTTAAAATTAAAAACTCCTCAGAACTCCTGCAGTTGCTTCTGAAATGTACCTGTCCTAGAAATACAATTCTCAACGCAATAACTAAGCTGATATTTTTTAAATGGTCTTATTCTCATTGTTTTTGAGTATCAGGCAAGCTAAATTCTAGAGATCCACACATTCAGGCTGAAAATTAGAAGACTGTCTTTCCTATATATCTTTAAACTATTAAATGTGAATAATCAAGGAGGAGAATGCGGCAATGCTTCATAAATCAGTAGAGGCGCACAGATGTTAACTTGAAGGTACCACTTAAACCTCATCTGAGCAGAGCAGTTAAGTCCTGTTAAGGTCTATAGTTAATCCATACCTAAAGAACTGGAAAGCGAATAACTTCATCCCTAATTGTGTCCATATTGAAGACAGCTGCCCTCTCTGTTCTAAACATTGCATCCAAATGATCTCACTTATTTTTTTATATTTTAAGTGTCCTATTAGGGAGCCAAGACCTGGTCTAGTCTTCTGTAATATGTAATTCAGATGCTAAAGTGCTTTTTGTTACCATTTAGTGCGACAGAAAGAAACCAAGTGTGTTTGAACATATGTCAGAGGGCTGGCATAATCATATGAAGAATGCTCAACCAGTTTGGCTTTGGGACAAAATGTGAATCTACTAGGGAAACATACAATTGCCCTCTGAATCAGAAGATCAGAAGTTGCAGTGGCTACACACAGTAGGTGCTCAAATATCCATCCTTTAAAGGGAAGTGTCAGCTGTGCTTTAATTATATCAGCATTGGGTTTTGTTGTTATTGCTGTTACTTGATTTTGTTTTGTGTTGCTTCCTGCCCCCTTTACCTCTAAAATTAAATGACTTAAATGCAATTCATTTTTGAAGTAGAAAACAAGTATGTGCTGATAGAACAGGCTTTTCCATCAATAGTTGGTTGCTAGTAAGGAGGGTTAATACTGATTTCTGCCTGGGCTAAGGTTCAACTACAGCTGAGGCTTTTCAGAAAGCATACATGTACTAGAATTGAAATGATAGATAGTTATATTTCATGTCCACGCTGTCTTCTAAAGGATAGCTTGATGCAGAGATGCTTGCTTAACTGCCTGAAAACTTCTTTTTTGTGATTTCTGGTTTGTCCAACTGGTCTAAAGTCCCCAATGACTAAAAGTTGATAGTAATTGAAAGTTGGATGCAAATATTTACTTTAAGGGGACACATAGATGATGAGAGCTGCCTATAAGATAGTTAGAGAAAATAGTAACTACTCAACTAACATACGATTTTATTATAATTAAGTGGTACAGAGTATTGTGTGGGTCCAGAGCGAGAAAAAGGCCATTGGTGTGTTAATGGATTTGGCTTTTAAAGGAACAGTGGAAGTCAAATAAGCAAAGGTAAGAAGAGAAAATGCATTTTAGGCAGCAGCACATATGCAAATCATGTAGTTGGATGAACTTAGGGTATGCCTAAAGAACTCTGACTGGCCAGTTTGGCCAAGAGACAGTACAGGTGGCATAGGGCTGAGAAATGTTTGAGTTTGAAAAGTAGGGATGAATTGTACTGAGCCATGGATGTCAGGATAAGAATTTTGATCTTTTTAAATTATTGTTATTATACTTTAGGTTCTGGGGTACGTGTGCAGAATGTGCAGTTTTGTTACATAGGTATACATGTGCCATGGTGGTTTGCTGCACCCATCAACCCGTCACGTACATTAGGTATTTCTTCTAATGCCATCCCTCCCCTAGCCCCCTAACCCCTGACAGGCGTGGGTGTGTGATGTTCCCGTCCCTGTGTTCATGTGTTCTCATTGTTCAACTCCCACTTATGAGTGAGAACATGCGGTGTTTGCCAAGCAGATCTTGCCATTAAAGCAGGAAAACCAAATGCTGATTAGGATCACTTAACCTGACTCTATTGGCAGAATGCGTTTGAGTGGAGATTGCTTAGTGGTTGAAGAAAAGCCTATATTTCTTTAAAAATCATCAAAGTAGAGAAAAGGGTTGCCTAACCTAAGATTAAGGTGCAAAGAGAAATATTCATTACCCCTAATGTTTTAAGTGCACTGCTCATTAAAAGACTGCGTCGAGCCTGGAAGAGTAGGGCAAATCATTTTCGGATCCCAAAAGCTTTATTGAATTGAGGGAAGAGCTCTACATGAATCAGAGGGCAATGATAGGTCATGGCAAACGTGGGGAAATGGCTGGTGGGAGGCTGGTGAAGACGTCCCTGAGACCACACATCTTGAGTGGCCTTGGAATGAAGGTTTTCATGAAATTCTGGAAGGTGAAGGCAGTACATATTACAGGCTAGCAGGCCTCATAAGAAAGTCTGGTGTGTCTGTGTGTCTGCTCAGGGGAAACGGAAGACAACGGCCTTTTCAGAGAGCAGGTGGCCATGTATATGTATAGTCTGCAGCCTGATTAGAAGGGCTTTCAATCTCAACTTGAATGTGAATGGAGGAATTGAACACTGATACCTAATTAATACAAAATCAGGAAAGCTAGGAGGCCAGTAAATACTCCTACAAAAATTTAGCCATAAAGGGAGATCAGTTACAACCAGAGTCTCTTACACACCTTAGACTCTCACTGAAGCCCTTTGGAGAAAATGGAAGAAAGAGCTCATCCCATAAGGAGTTGTTTGTTTTTTTGTTTGTTTTTCACTTTAAGTGTTTTAAATATATTAAGGAGTACCTATGCCATGTATGTAGAAAAGATCAACGAACACCGTAATATAAGTCTGCTAATCATGAGGAACATGTATGATACAACGTGGCATAGCTTTTTAGGGAGGAGGCACTCAGGGCGGCGGTGAGGCAATGTTGGAAAGAAATGCTGGAACTCAGTAAAAAAAAAAAAAAATATGATGGGGAGGGAGGAGAGGTATGAAAATAAAGGGTAATTATGAAAAGTAGAGTTTCAGAGGTTTGACGCATTCATTAAACATGAACAGTTTAGGATAAAATCTTAGCTTCATTGTAAGCTGCAGACAGTACTGTTGTGGATCTTTTAGGTATATCTGCACACAACGTACATTCTGTAATGTTGTTCCCACTTAGTGTATAGTGATGCAGATGTTCCGTTTTCTGCACAAGAGCTGTTTCCTAGAAATGGTGGGCACAACCATGTTCTGTATTAGGATCTGGACTCTTACACTTCATGCAGCTAACATTTGTGGAGGGCTCACTACTTGTAGTGATCATGAAGTCCATTTCCTTGAAGACTGACATTGACCAAGTGCTACCTGGTAGCCCCTTGATAATGCTCTTGTGACTTGGTAGTGCTCTTTAAATAACCAAAGCCAGCTGTAGGGACCATTGGTTACATTTTCATAAGATTGTTTCACTGAAATCTGAGATTCAATATTTGGCCTGATCTGAAAGTGACACTCTTGTATTCTTAGAAAATCTGGTAATTAAAAGTGCCACAGAACATGTCTGGTTCTAGAATACAGAAGTTCCCTGAATTGCTTGTACTTCTTAAGTGATTGCCAGATTGAACGCCAAATGAGCGTAGTGTTTCCTTCTGGTGTTTATGAAGACAGTGTTGATTTAGAACTTTGGATTTTATGACAACACTGAAGGAAACATCACTGATATTCTTCAATACCCTCAGGTGTAACAGAATTGCTCCCTTCTGGTACTGCCATACAGATGCTCCTTTAGATTGTAATGTGGTTATAGGAGACTCACCAATATTAAATGTAACGATCCCCTCAATTCGTGTCATAATTTAAAAAAATTGTTGAGGAGGGTTATTAACCTTTCAGACAACATTTGCATCTTTCCATAATTGATATCAATACAGCAATTTATATATAATTCCTTTAAGTAATACTACTTTTTCTTCCTGTTATGAAGTATTAATAGCAATGAAGCTTTCTACCCTAATCAGAAACAATTCCTCCAAAACACATAGCATCAGTTATAACTGTGACCTGCTTGTTCTTTCTCCCCACCTATCCTCTAAGCCCCTTGAGAGTAGAGACCATGTCTATTTTGTCACTGTATACATAGGATAATGCAGTGCTTGGCACACAGTAGGTGTTTAATAAACAATAACCAGATGGCCAGGTGAGTGAGTAACTCAAGCCACTTTCATTTACAACATCAATTGCAATTTATTATAGAGTGAGCAAAATGGAAAACTTTAGCTTGTCTTATCATCTGTTGGTATAAGTAAAACAGTTCTGAGCTTCCCCCCACCTTTTTTTTAACTTTAAGGTTATTTATAATGAGCAATATCCATATGTTCTTCTAGTTTATATCTGCTCAGGGCCTAAGGAAGGCAGACAAGCTGTTACTGAAATTCTCCAGATGGTGTGGTCTTTCCAAGTTGCTAGTTTAACTTCTACCAATGGAGTATTCATTGTTGCTCATATATCTGTCTGACCTGATGGATGTAATCACCTGGCTAATAAGAATTGTGGTGAATAGATTTCAGCCTGATATTTCATCCACAAACAACTTCTTATTCTCCTTCTGTTGCTCCTTTTAAAAGTGTCCACCAAATTGTTTATAAAATTACTAATAAAATTTGAGAAAATAGATGAGACCTTTGGCTTAGCACTGGATAATTAAGGCTATTGTTTTGACTTAACACAATTTCCGCCCAAATCAAAGAAACTTGTTTTGTTATGTTTTTTATTTCCCTGTGCAGCTGTATTGTGAATTAAGATATCCATTAGGCTCTTTAAAATGCTAAAATTAGGTCACAAACTTATTATTGTCTGCACAGACCCCAGCATTTCCAAGAACTCCAGGCTGGAAACCAACTATAGGCCATCCACTGACCAACTTTCAAAATCCTAGCATAAGAGTTTTTTGACTTCTACTTATCATTTGACTGAAAACTTACTGTTGAATTTTTAATATGTCAGGAGCCTTCACCAACGACTCTGGTTAGGTATCATTTAATGATGCCTAAGATGAAAGTGTTGACAGCTGACTATGGGCAGCGTTCTATGTGATTTCAGATATGCTCATGTTCTCTGTGTGGTCTCCCTTCACTTTTGAGTTTAATTGAGAGTGACTGAACGCTAGAACATCTTCATGATTCTGTCTTTAGCCCAAGTTAGACTATAGACTTATGCTTACATTTTAAACTTTGCTGTCTACCAAATTAGTGCATCTTTAAGGAATTTAATTTTTAAAATACAGAAAACCACGTCACCCCAATGTCACTTACTCTAAATGTATAAGAAACAGAAATCTGTCTTTTTCCTTCCTACTACCCTTCTTAACGAGCATTTTCTTGGCACTGGTCTTTCCAGATTTTCAACACTTTTATGGAAAAACATATATACATTGGGAAAATATCATATTAATATATTCTGCTTCAAACAAGAGACTATAAATACATGACTATCTTAGTTAATAGCTGCCATTTACAAAAGATGCTCTTTTTTTGTTTTTAAGGAGCTCACATTTAAAAATCTCATTTCACTTAATATACATTTCTATAAAGCAGACATTAGGGGAGCCCTTTTGTATGATGAAATCATCTTAGAATGTAGGGTGTAAGACATAATGGCCTTTGACTTTTTAAAAAGCCACCTTTAAGACATTATGTTTATTTGAAGTTTGAGGGTCACTAAGCATCAGAGCTTGGCAAGATGGGATAACCTTGAATCTAATGTTTGAGATTGTTAGTCCTTAACCTTTCAATTAAAAGCCTTTGTTCCCAGAAGATTAGCCAAATATTTGAAAGAAACCGGCAATGTTGAATCACTCCAAAGGGCAAGTCCATGCAACGGTCATACTGCAGAGCTCTCTGACTCTTTGATGCTGTGTCCCTGTACTCGGATTTGTCACCACCCCAACCTCCACACCATCACTGAAAGTCCTCCCAGTCCCATCCAGACAAAACAGAGTGCTACTGCCCACCCTGATCCAGCTTGACCTACCTTTTCACCTTTCCCCTGGTATAATCCACAGGCCCTATACTATAGCCAAGCAGACATAAATATCTTTTACTCATTGCTATTAGTTCGTCTTTCCCGAAAGTGCACGTTGCCCCAGTCTTTGAAGAACTAACTTAATTATCTCTTTTGTTGTAAAGCAAAGACATTAAAGCATATGTATCAGGCTGGTGTGACTTGCAGATTGTTGCTCCACTCCTGCGCTTCAGCCTCCTCTCCTGTCAAATAGGGATGGTAATGTCCAGGATTAAATGAGAATGTCTTAGCATCACATCTGGTATATAATAAACATTCAGTACATTTAACTTTTAAAAATCTAATATTCTGTGTGTGTGTGTGTGTGTGTGTGTGTGTGTGTTTTGGTTTTTTTTTTTTTTTTTTTTTTTTTGAGACGGAGTCTCGCTCTGTGGCCCAGGCTGGAGTGCAGTGGCCGGATCTCAACTCACTGCAAGCTCCGCCTCCCGGGTTCACGCCATTCTCCTGCCTCAGCCTCCCGAGTAGCTGGGACTACAGGCGCCCGCCACCTCACCCGGCTAGTTTTTTGTATTTTTTAGTAGAGACGGGGTTTCACCGTGTTAGCCAGGATGGTCTTGATCTCCTGACCTCGCGATCCACCCGTTTCGGCCTCCCAAAGTGCTGGGATTACAGGCTTGAGCCACCGCACCCGGCCCATATTCTGTGTTTCTAAGGAACATGTCCAGGACATTCTCAGTCCTGGATTCCCAAATCTACTTTCCTCTACTCTCCTTTTTCCCCAGAGCATTTTTCATCTTCTGAAAGTCTATCCTCCACTTATGTTTTGCTCCCTGTTAGATAGTAAACCCTATAAGGGAACAGATCTTTATTTTGCTCATTGGTATATCCCAAGCTCTAGAAGAATGCCTGGCACTTAGTAGGGATGCAGTTTTGATTACATGAATTAACTTGCTGGTAAAGATCACTGGAATTCAGGGGTAAACTTGGTTTCCAGTCTAAATTGTAATGGCTTTGAGTTGGGATCAATCACCAGACCCCCATGTGCTCTAAACAACAACAAGAAAAAAGACTGTCAGTGTCTGCAGGCTTTTTTAGTTTTGTCATAATCATGGCTTCACAGCAAAATCTAGGGTAGCTAGTGGCCTACCATTTGCGTCATCTCTCTGGCCATGCACAATATAAGGGAAATGACATACTCTTAAGAGTCAAAAGATATTTGTTTTTTTTTCCCCTTAAGGGAATGTTTTGGACCCAGGTGCAAATATAAAATAGCATTTAGGGTAGGAAACCACCTCAGCTCTGACAGCAAATGACAGACTCGGAGAAGGGAACTTTATTCACATCTCACCTCTGATAATTAACTCTAAAAGCCGAACTTTGCTTATTTTAGAGGAACTATGCAAACTTGGTGATGTTGTTTCTTTCACTGTTTTACTTGGTGGAACTAATTGTTTATATGCTTCTGTAGTATGTTAATTAAGGAACACATTGCTAGTTAAAAAAAAAACACTGCAACTATAAATATTTTACTAATTTCACAGTTTGCTATACTAAAAGGTTTCTGTGGAGTGTGGAAGGGCTTGGTCATTACTTTTGGAGGATTTGTCTTAACTTGCTTGTCTGTAATATTGAGTCTTTTTAATAAAGATTGGATTAGGAACTTAATAGTGGCTTTCAAAGAAGACTTGTCTTTGCATAGGGCTATAGAGTTCAGCTAAGGAAACAAATGATCTAATTGCATTCTCTGATGCTAAAAATGCCTGCATAGGAGGCCTAGAAAATAGCAGATGCTACCATCAAGTGGATCCTCTAAGACTTCAAGGACCAAATCAAGTTACTTTTATTTAATGACCATAATAAGAATCATACAGAGAGGCTACAAATGGAGCCCCTAGCTAATCACTTGTGTCCATCCCACATTTCCCTTAAGTATTAAAATGGCAATTGCTAATAGGTACAGAGTTTTGCAACAGGTCATTAGTGGTTCAGAGAAATGCTCTGGAAGAAAATAAAAGCTAATGAAACATCTTGCTTAAGTATTACATTTTTTATGAACCAAGCAAACTTCCTTTATTATGACTCATTGATGTTGACATTCCCGGGTAGACTAACCAGAAACCTTTTTTTAGTTCAATATAAATATGAATATTTCATAAAGGGCCAAGAGGTCTCTGCTGACACTCAGCTAAGTGTCATTTGATAAAGAACCGTTCCTATTAGTTCACCTCATGCTAGAACTAGAAACCAGAGTGGTACCCCCATGATTAGTTATCTTAAAGACTGGTGTGTATTCAACAGGCCTGGAGAAAGAACCTTCATCTCATCTGCTTACTCTGGGAAAGTCTCCCAGTGGTAAGTCAGATTTTTAAACCAACCTTTTGCCATAAAGTCAAACCTGCACCTTTAATGAGGTATGTGTGACACTGAGGGCGAGGCAGGTTTGTAAATGATAAATTTTAGTGAAAAGGAAAAATAATACAATTTCTAGTCAATACTCTGCAAACTAGAAAACAATATAGTTCATTTTTTTTTTAAGCAGGATAGTTAGATAGTAATCTCACCATTAACATAAACCAAACTCATTTAACACAGAAGGAGTAGAGAGTTGGCCACGACTAGATGCACTGTAAAACTATCTACAGCTGGAGATGATTCTGAATAACACATATTAAAAGATACACACACAGATCTGATAAATGAGTCTTCATAGCTTAGAAAACCAGAAAAACTAAATTGTCCTAGTATATAAATTTTTCATGTCAAATAAGTTAAGCCCTTAGGGAAGTAGCAGTGTATTTGGTGCCCTATGATTTGACGATTTGTTTAATTAATGCATTGCCTTTTAAAATATCCCGGCAGAGTTGTTTATCAGGCCAGTAGTATAAGGTTTATAAGAAACGAACATCTTGCATGGGCTATTACTTCATATTAATATAAAGTTAAGATACTAATTACTTCAATCTTACAGATTATGTCTAGATCAAAAGTAAGAAGAATACGATGTTGCCTTTGGGGAAGAAAACTAGATTTTTCTACGATCCTCAAAATTTGTTAATACCAAAATGGTTAATACCATCTCAAGAGCTTATCTTAAAAAATGTAAATGGAGTAGTCGAGACTTGAGCCTTTGAAACTGTTGCCTAATGACATAACCAGGTAGCTTTTCCAGGATATCTTATTTTTATGCAACTCATACAAAGCTTATTTTTTCCCCATCCCTAGCCCTGAATTAATTAGAGATGACTAAAAGAGATGACTAAAGAAAACAATCCAGTGGAGTATACACATTAGAAAATCTTCAAAGTCCCTCTATAAATCCTAGAATAAACTTTCTGAAATCTGTACAGATTAAGGTGAAACTTGAGATCTGTCCTTGTGTTCTTGGAGTATTACAACCAAGAAAGAAGATGTGTGAGCTATTTAATATATATTCATTCTTAAGAAGTCTTAGTTCTCCGAAACACTATCATTCATTTTAATCTTATCTGTAGAGATCATTTAAATGACTTGTCAAAAGTCATATGGGGAACATCACACACCGGGGCCTATCATGGGGAGGGGGGAGGGGGGAGGGATTGCATTGGGAGTTATACCTGATATAAATGACGAGTTGATGGGTGCTGACGAGTTGATGGGTGCAGCACACCAACATGGCACAAGTATACATATGTAACAAACCTGCACGTTATGCACATGTACCCTAGAACTTAAAGTATAATTTAAAAAAAAAAAAGTCCTATAGAAATTGAATTCCTGAGGTCTTCTCTGGATTAGGAACAATGTTTAATGGTTGGGGTCACCAAGGAGTGGTTCTTTTCTGAAATCTCTACTAGATACAAGGTTCTTTGAATTATGCTTCCAAACTTGCTGAGTGTGCTTCCTGATCCCAAAGATAGATGTCTAGCCATGTTTGTGAAAGCATAGACCAATCAATGGTGGTTACTTACATGAAACTAACAGGTGTGATTTTAGGTATGTAAACTTGGATTTATATAAAGAAGTTATGAAACAAAACCTGTCTCACAGACTTTATAAGCAAAATTCTGATATTAAGTGGTAGGTGTTTTATTGTATTAATAATTGAACCTTTCTATGCTCATCTATTTCTGCAGTTGCTGAACTGTATACAGATATTTCAATACGTTAGAACACTTTGTTGTTCAATGTAATTGCTCCAGTTGTGCAACAGCTAATCTGTTTAATTCAGCAGAAACTAGAATACTGTCATTTGGAATTTTCACATCCCTCAGTTTAGAAGTGCATTTATTTATTCCCACAAAACATATTTGTTCCAATACTATTTCCCAACAGATGAGAGAATAATGACAGATGTGAACTTTAGCTCAAGAATACTTGTACATTTCTGCCAGTTTTGTTCATCTTGTACTCAATCTGCAGCAGCTTTTTAGAGGTTTTTTTTTTTTTTTTTTTTTGAATAATCATAAGCACAATTTCAAGCAGGTAGGCTAACCATTGGGAGATCTTCTTTTGGATCTGGAATTCAACTCATGTGGTATTACTATATGATCACAAAAAGCAAGACACCAATTTGACAGATTCACCTCTCTCCCTTGTGTACAAAAACCTAAAATTACCTAGGGGTTTCTTATCCATTAACCTATCTAATTTGCCCAGTAACCAAGAAATAAGTAAATGAGGAATATATTCTTACTTGTAGAAGAGCTCTCCTGGCCTTTTAGGAAGCACAATCTAATGTTGCACATTCTAGGAAGCAAACTGCCAAGATTCTGACCTTCAGCCTGCTTGAACACTGGTATCAAGAGGAGAGATGGCTGGTTGTCAGGTTGCTGGTTCTCTGTAAACCAGAAATTTGACAAATAAATACCAAGTCACTTTTTATTTTTAAATGACTCCTTTTTCCTTCATCTAATTTGAAAGCAACCACGTCTTGTCTAAGGGAAATTAACTAAATCATGGAAGAACCATTTTTTAAATGATAATATTTTGAGCACAGCAGATGACAGTAAATAGTAAGCAGTTTCAAATCAAAACAAACATAGCTATTCATAGCCACTGGGATTAGCAAGGCCACCAGTATTCCTGGAGATGAAGCCTAACTGCCATGTTGGTTGTGGATGTCTTCCCCAACTTGAATAGATCATACCAGATGTGGAAATGTGACCCAGTGGCAAGTCTCTCATGGAAGGTTAATGCCAACTCTATGGGTAGGTTGAACATCAAAACAAAGGGCATGCCACCTGGAACCTAGAGACAACATATTAGAATTAGATAAGCTAAACTGATCTTGTTTTGAGTCTGCATAACTGTAAGAAGTGTTTTCATGGTTTTGCTCTCTATACAGAAATGCAACAAAAAATAAGTTCCACTGTCCATATACAATCACTATGTACGCCCTAGTTTTCTCTGTGCAGATTTACAAGGCAGCTGGATTCTTCTTCCTTCAAACTCTTTAAACAGCGTATCCTTGAAACATGAGTTGCAGAAAGGGTACAGCAACACTCAAGCAATGGCTTTGAGGATTATATAAATGTGGGGCTTTGCCTGGAAAGGGAAACCACATTGGGATTTTATATAATTTAGCCAGGCTATTAAAGAAGAAACCAAATATCAGGCAGTATTTCTTGCACTGGTTTTTGGAAGTGGAGAAGTTTAAGATTACCTACTTGTTTTAAAGTGCCCTGGTGTGGTATGTATCATAAAATAATTGTACTAGTGTATGTGGCCCTTCATTTATAGCTTAATGTTGATAGCACAGATGCTTCTAAATAACATGCTTTTTAAAAACTCTTCTAACATCAGCATAGACTTTCAAGCTGACTACTGTCATGGCACTTGAATAGAAAGTGGGAAGTGTTTAACAATGAGGATTTATATGCATATGCATCATAGGTGATGTCACAGAGGGACGTGGATGAAGAAATGATTGTACCTTGAAGTCCACAAGTGAGGTATGCTGCACATCTATGTTGACTGAATTCAGGATGATTTCATACGGGGATGAGAATGCACAACTTAATGTTGTATATTCTAGGAAACAAACTGCCAAGATTATTTGTATCATTCATTTTAAAACTGGCATGGTGGGCCAGGCATGGTGGCTCACACCTGTAATCCCAGCACTTTGGGAGGCTGAGGCAGGAGTTTGAGACCAGCCTGGCCAAAATGGTGAAACCCTGTCTCTACTAAAAATACAAAAATTAGCACCTGTAGTCCCAGCTTCTCAGGAGGCTGAGGCAGGAAAATCGCTTGAACCTGGGAGGCGGAGGTTGCAGTGAGCTGAGATCCCGCCACTGCACTCCAGCCTGGGCGACAGAGCGAGACTCAACAAACCAACCAACCAAACAAAAAACCTAGCACAGAAATACGAAAAGAAGTTATCTTTGGTAGAAATATCTAACCTAGCTTAGAAAGGACAGACATGAAAACAGTAAAACATTTGCTGGGTTAGTTTGGGTAAGTGTATGATGAGGGAGGATTGTAGTAAAAGCTATGAATGATGTGAGTGTGTTGCCTCTGAGTCTTAACTTTTTGACTACCTTTTCCTGCCAGGATCAAGCATAATACATTGTATATTTAGGTGCCAAATTTAAAGTAAAACTCATGCATTTACTGTGTTTTGTATCAGTTCCAGAGTGCTTCCTGTCAAGTCACTGCCCCAAAGACACTGCAATAGAAAAATTCTAGAGGTTTCTATGTCAGTAGTATTTTTTTTTAACATTAAAACTCTAATATTTTTCATGTAAGTTATTCGTTCTTTAGAATATTCTGTGCCCTTGGATTTAGGGTGGGAGGGAAGCAGAATGAAATATGTCCTACTTTACCATCAAATGATACAAAATAAAGTTCTTCAAAATTCAAATTTTAAAACTGGTTTATTCTATTGACCCATTCCAGTTGCCTATGAACACTTTAGCTTTCTAAAATCTTCTTCCAAAAGTGCTTTCTTGGTATATGTTCTGATTGATATCACTTCAAAACTAGAACTACCAAGCCCTCCTGCTCTTGGGGTGTCCTATGAGGGTGCCCTCCTGCTGTGGTCACCACGGTGTGATGTCTTCAGCCTCAACACAGTCACCTAGTGCAAGTGACTGGGCTACCACCAAAACCTGGTGGGTTTTAGCCACTGAAGAAAGTGCTCTGGTGACCGGGGTAGGTGTGACCATCTCTGGTCCTGCAGTAGCATCTCCAGGTATGGGAAGTGCTCAGTAGAGTTCCGCCATGTCCCTACAGGCCCTCTGGTCACACAGCTCTTTCAGTGTGATAATGCATGCCACCCACCAGCCACTGTACCAAGGCATGCCCATGCTGCCCGGGTCTGCTTGGCTGGGTCAGATTGGACACCTTGTCCCAGGTCTTTAGTTAAGACTACCCACCTTCCTGTTGTGGGGATTCTTCCCTTGGGCCCTCCCCACTGTGTCAGACCACTTCAGCCCATTGACCATTTCCCAGAAGCACCTCAGCCTACTCCAGAGACTTGTTCACCAGGTTCCCAGATACCTTTGAGCTCTAAAGCCTGAAGTATATGGGAAAGAGTAGCCTTTGCCAAACTCCTCCAACCCCCTAATAATGCCATATTATCCTTTTCCCCAGAACAATGGTTTCATGATAGCTTTTCATCAGAAGTAATGGGAATCACTCATGGCTCCTTCCATAGGTGACTTGATATTTCTCTAAGTAGAAAGAGAAGCAGCCAGAGGGGGTCTCCTCCTCATAGGAGACCCCAAGAGCAGGAGGGCTTGGTAGTTCTAGTTTTGAAGTGATATCAATCAGAACATATACCAAGAAAGCACTTTTGGAAGAAGATTTTAGAAAGCTAAAGTGTTCATAGGCAACTGGAATGGGTCAATAGAATAAACCAGTTTTAAAATTTGAATTTTGAAGGACTTTATTTTGTATCATTTGATGGTAAAGTAGGACATTATATTTCATTCATTCGAGATGACATTTAATATCACAACTCTGGGCTCAAGGATATAGTCATTACCTTGTCAATCTCTCTTCTCTACATCACTTCCCAGGGACAAGTACAAAAGGGAGAACAGCATATAAGGAAAGACATACCATATAATGAAAGAATTATGCAGGGGCATCGGTGACTAGCAGCCTCCAAATACCGAGCTCTGCAAAAGCTATGCTGCAGCATGCTGTGCACTAGACCGTAATTCCCCATTTCCATGTCAAGTTGTGCCCACAACATTGTCCTACCTAGCTCGCTTGAGATATACGAAGCTCACATACCAAATGGTCCCTGATGTAAAGCAGATCACAGCCCAAATGATTCAGTGCCAGCAATGTAAGACAATGACAGAAGTGTGATTTTTAACCTCTGTAGTTTCCCTAAAGTTTCAATGTCACTTCCTTCCCTTTGTAGAAGTGAGTTAAAGGAGAAAGTTGGATTCCTGTTCTGTTTAATTTAAGCCAGAGGAGGTTATACTTGAGAACTGGAGTGGAATATGTTTCTTCTCCCACATTAAAGCTGAAATGGGACATTAAAGCTGAAATGGGTATATACTCTCTAATGCCAATTAATTCAAGCTCAAGCCTCATATGTCCATATTCACAAAAATTCCACATGATCAAAAGACCAAAAGGACATTTTGACACTGCTATCTTTCTTAGAACCTGAATAAGTGTAAAGAGGGATTCTAGAATCAATCATGTCTGCATGTCTGTGTTCATACAAGCATATTAACTTACAGCCAGCTTTGCCGAGAGGCCAGAACATGTTCTCACTGTGAAGACTACACTTTCTATTTTTTCCAACTCTAGTGCAGTTAAGCGCTCAAACGAATAGCCCTTGTGCTGAAACAACAAAGCAAAAATACAATTGCAAAACTGATCATAACCTTAATACTTCTGTTCAACTTAAGAACACTTTCAGACACTTGCAGTGAATTGGGCGGCACTGCCCAGTCTAAAGGCCAGGCACGGTGGCTCATGCCTGTAATCCCAGCACTTTGGGAGGCTGAGGCGGGTGGATTGCCTGAGGCTAGGAGTTCGAGACCAGCCTGACCAACATAGTGAGACCCTGTCTCTACTAAAAATGCAAAAATTAGCTGGGCCTAGTGGCGGGCCCCTGTAGTCCCAGCTACTTGGGAGGTTGAGGCAGGAGAATCACTTGAACCCGGGAGGTGGAGGTTGCAGTGAGCTGAGATCATGCCACTGCACTCCAGCCTGGGCGACAGAGCAGGACTCTGTCTCAAAAAACAAAAAACAAAGAATGTACCCCTATTTGGATGCATGAAGCTTCTTTAAAGTTTAAACTCTCCTAAACTTTCTTTATGGTGAGGACTGTTTCTTATGCTCCAATAAGATACATTCCTAATAACAAGTTATTTAAAAAAACAAAATGGGGGGTGGGTACAAAATTAGGACGGGTTATGAGTCCAGAGTATTGAAAGTTGCCAATTCAAGAGCTTAGACTTCCTATCATGCTCAAAAAACAAACAAACAAACAAACAAAAATAGAAAAAACTAAAACTTAAAGGCCAAGCACTGAATAGTAGAGAATGTACTGAAATAAATTTAAATGCTTTGATCTGCAAGTCTCAGACCTAGGCAAAACATCCAAATCAGTATTAATGAGACAGTTTGACTAAGTAACTCTTGCTACCTAGGCAAAAAGGAATCTAGTGACAATGTATAATTAGTCCATGTAAAATCCTTTTTCTATTTTGATTCAGAAAACATCTATTAAATACCATGTTCAAATTACCCTGCTAAGCTATCTTCTTGTTCTTTTGCTTGGTATATCTACTAAATGGAAGGCATTCTTGGTTCAGTCCCCATGCAATGGGCTTTGTACATCCTGTTTTTAAAAAATGGTTTTTAAAAACAGACACATGTAATCTCTAGGAATAAGGCATTAGAGTCTCATGCTAGATCTTTCCTGGTGCCAGCTTTGTCCCCTCCAGCTGTTTCACAATCAGACAAGTCAAACTCTCTTTCTTGCCCTCCGTTTTCTAATCGTTATAATAAGATGACGTGGCCAAATTATTCCCTAGTTTTCTTCCAGCTCAAGTCTAACGCACTTGGTATTTCTTTAAGCAGACAAAGGGCTGTTAAAATAGACTGTTGGACCTCACATAGGTCAGTACATTGGAATGATCTAGGAATCTTTAAAATATATTGATACCTGGGACTCTGTGCCCAGAGACTGTGATCTAATTTATCTGGGTATGATATGAATATCATGTTTTAAGAGCTCCACAGTAAAATTTTCCCAGATGATGTGAAGCAGATCTCCTAAACTGTCCGTGATAATGATGTAGGTATGAATTTTGACTCAGGATTCATTGGAACAGGGCTCTCTGGGTAACTTAGAGTAGATTTTGTTCCCAGAGTCTGTTCCCATCAGAACTCAACTTTTGTAGGCTCAGAAGGCAGAGCTGGGCAGGAGGTGGCTCTTACATTGGCAAACCCTCTCACTTTTCCACCTGGGCTTTACTAATTAAAGTGCTAGACTGGGTGCAGTGGGTCATGCCTGAAATCCCAACATTTTGAGAGGCCAAAGCTGGTGGATCACCTGAGGTCAGGAGTTCAAGACCAGCCTGGTCAACATAGTGAAACCCTGTCTCTACTGAAAATACAAAAAATTAGCCAGGCGTGGTGGCTGATGCCTGTAAACTCAGCTACTTGGGAGGGTGAGGCAGGAGAATCACTTGAACCCAGGGGGTGGAGGTTGTAGTGAGCTGAGATCACACCACTGCACTCCAGCCTGGGCAACAAGAGCAAGACTCTGTCTCAAAATAAATAAATAAATAAAGTATCACACCATTCCACGTTTCCACTTATTAGTAATTTGAGTATAGGTTCTTATTGTTCTAAAAGTGTTTAAACACTTACTGTGGAAATGCAATGTTGGAAAGAGCACAAGACTGCACAGCACATAGCTTCTGTGACCTAGCTTTGGTTTAATAGTAGCTACTGATATGGTTCGGCTTTGTCTCCACCCAAATCTCATCTTGAATTGTGGCTCCCATAATTCCCATGTATTGTGGGAGGGACCTAGTAGGAGGTCATTAAATCATGGGGGCAGTTTTCCCCATACTGCCCATTCTTGGTAGTGAATAAGCCTCATGAGATTGATGGTTTCCAAAGGGGTTTCCCATTTTCAATTGGCTGTCATTCTTGTCTGCCACCATGATTGTGAGGCCTCCCCAGCTATGTGGAACTGTGAGTCCATTAAACCTCTTTTTCTTTATAGATTATCCAGTCTCAGGTATGTCTTTAACAGCAGTGTGAGAACAGACTAATACAACTACCATTTGTTAAGCACTTTCTAAGCCAGGTGCAGATGTCTCTACGTAAGTTCTTTCTGATTTTTTTCCTAACGGCTCAGCAAACTATATTCTTATTTTACAGGTGAAGAAATAAACATTAGATAAATTGCCTCAAGCCACAGAGCAAGGAAATGATGAATCCTGGGTGGGTGGGACTCCCAAGCCTGAGCTATTAGCTGCTATGCTATCCCACCTTTACCCAAAATTAACTGTATAAGAGAATCTTAACTCTGGTCTGACTTGGTTCGAAAAACAGGGAAAGCATCTTGGTTCAAGGTTTAATAAGTCCTCTAAGTCCTGCCATATCATTTTCAAAGGTTAAAGGCAACAATGCCTCCTTGCTGTAAATGCATAACTTGTGTATAGCTCATTGACTCGGGCTTGTTCTGTTAGTGAGGCCCCTACAGCAGTGTCAGCATTTACAAGAAAATCTTCTAAGGACTCCTTTTCAGTATACATTAGCATAGTCTCATTCCTCAGTGAAACAGGTTGTAAAAATCTTACTGTCCGCTCAGTTTGGTCTTTGCAAAGTAGAAGAGCCTTCCTAAAAGCATAAGAATCCAAACAAGCAGTTAAAGGAGGAAGGATTTGCATAAAGTGTCAGAAACAGTCTAACTTTGCTACAGCATCGCTGGTAATGACCCCTATTCTTAAAGGGCTACTTTGAAGATAGCTGTGAAGGCTGTTTGCTGCCCTCTTGGACCCCGAGGTCTGTCTTAGAGGTTAATATTTCACATGTCACCCTAATTCCGTACTTTAGCTGAGGCAGGCAGAAAGTTCAAAGAAACAAGGAAGCACATTCTCTGTCCAGTACAAAGTACTGGACATTCTAAACAAATAAGTTCATGTTGCTTTCTTCTTGAGTCTCCTTAATTCCTTTCCCTGTGTCTATTTTATGTGGCTTGTTCTGAAAAATTAATGGTATGTTAATGTCAGTGGGATGATGACTTTTTGAAAGTAGCTTATAAAATACAGGTTAAAATCAGTGAGATTCAAGAAAAGGCAAGAGAGACAGTGTATGTAAGAGAAGAGGAAACACAGACTATGCTCACTTTGAACCCAATGACTTATGAGGGATTGATTTTGTGTTGCTGTGTCCATTTCATTATTCATAAAATAGAGACACATTCGGCCGGGTGTGGTGGCTCACACCTGTAATCCCTGCACTCTGGGAGTCTGAGGCAGGTGGATCACCTGAGGTCAGGAGTTCGAGACCAGCCTGGCCAACATGGTGAAACCCTGTCTCTACTAAAAATACAAAAAAATAGCTGGGCATGGTGGCGGGTAGCTGTAATCACAGCTACTCAGGAGGCTGAGGCAGGAGAATGGCTTGAACCTGGGAGGCAGAGGTTGCAGTAAACCAAGATTGTGCCACTGCATTCCAGCCTGGACAACAAAGCAAGACTCCATCTCAAAAAAAAAAAAAAAAAAACAAGAAGAGAGACATTCTGTTTCATAGGCCTTTTGGGATAAGTGTTCTTAATGGTTGGTATACTAGGTGTTTGTACCATTCCCCTTAATGTTAAAAAAAAATTCCCCACCATCCGTGGAATGGAGCTACCACTAAGTCCTTAACTCAAGTTATTCCTTTTACCAGCATTTTGAGACTGACAAAGCACTTTTCCTGCCTGCTCTGTATAATTAGGGTAAGAAGGTAGGCTTGGGGTATCACAGGGGAGGATGGTTGACACTTGTATTATGATATTGCTTCAAAACCTTGGAATCATTAAGCAGTACCATTGCTGATGCCAACACATTCCTACTGGTAGAAAGGGTAAGGATATATAAGAAGTGTCAGCTAACTTTACCCCCACAAAGCCTAGACTAATCATTGTCCACCATGCTGGCAATTCAAGGATTGAAAGCACTAGACATTTTATATGAATCACTAAGGACTAAGTAATAGCTGATTTTTATTATTGCAAAGTCCATAGTTATTCTAAGATGACTCATGCAGTCTTCCAGAATAAATTTCTCAGAGCCTTCTCAGAAACCAGGAGAGATGTTGCAAGCTCCAGAATCTCTCGTAGTCATCTGATGCTAGTACCACAGAAGGGGGAAGTCTCTGCATTCTTTCAGGGAGATTTGTATTAAGTCCAAAATCCAAGTTAGAGATCTTCACTTAAATGGAAGCTAATTTTATTAATATAGCAGAGTTTCCTTTACAGCTTTCTGTTCTATCTGAGGCCTTAAAAAGGAGTCAGGACTATAGGATAACTTTAGATCCTCCTTTGTTTTTACATGTGTCATCTTACTTCTCTTTTCAATCTTCCAATGAAGGAAACAGCCTGTCCCTGAGAACCAGGATAACAAACTAGCTATTTTTAGATGGGGAACTGTGCTTGTGAGCCTTTTTATGTGTTTTTGAGCTTTAATTTGTAATCCTTGCCTTGTGATAACACCCCTTGGGTGTATTTCCTGACTAATTTTGCACTTTTTGAACTGAAGGGACCTGAGACTACACCCAACAAGTGAGAAAATTGTATACTTCCTCCTTGTGCTACACTCACTTGCTTCCATTTATAAGAGATTATTACCATCCTAGAGCTTTCAAACAGACCTCGTTGCTTAACATAAGCTAGACACTTTCTTCAACAGAGCCCCAGTTTGGAAGGGTAATCAAATGTAATGCATTTGAATATTGAATATTAAGTTTAAACCAATTATTCTCTACAGAGGGATCTAAGTCTATAAGCGAGCTGCCTTCTATCTACTGCATGTTAGATGATAACTTGCCTATTTGACAAGTCTGTGATGGGGACTTGCTCTTTAAACCTTGGGAAAAAGGTAAATTATCACTCTGGTATGTGCATAACTGGATGTACACTTTTGTTAAAATCTTGCAATAAGTCTTGAACATTTTTTTTGTAAAGGGGTTTGTAGTCTTGAGGTCTATGGGCAGAGTCTACCTTCTGGTCATTTCAGGAAGTAAAGATAGATACATTTTCAATTGTATGGCCTACAATGAGACTTATCCTTGGCTATTGCAACTCAACATACACATCCATTTTCTTCAGGGAATTTATATTATTAAACTTTTCCTCATGTTTTTCTTCCTTGTCCCTTGGAATTGCTCATACCCAAATGGCGAAAGGATATAGTCAAAGGAAAACAAATACCTTTAAAACAACTCCAATGCTATGAAAAGCTGTATTTAAATATCTGAACAGAGAAATTTTTGCTATAAAAACTTATAGCAAGGTAACACCACTCACCTTAGAACGCTTCCATTTGGCCCAGTCTGCCAGTGCTAGATTTGATATGTGGTCTTAAGCTATGTCTTGTATTACTTTCATGACTAAACCCACATGCCACCGTTCCCTCCCCCCAAACCCCTCAAAGTTCTTTGTGGCACTTCTCAAATTCTTTTAAAATAGACTCATGTTAGAATACAAATAGCCAAATTTAATGAGCTAAGTCTTTTCATGTCAGAAATAATACCCTGCAGTAAAGTATCATATCCGGCTTCAAAGATGGGCAACAAACTCTTAAGCCCAGATCACTTTTTCAGCCAGCGATTCTAACCCAGTTCTGGGCCATCTTGCTGCTGCTATCAACACATGCATTGATGAACTCAGCGTAATACTGAACTAAGCAAGACAGACCTGAAGGTATAGTCACATACACTTCAATGGCCTCCCATGAAGAAAATAGAATGTATTATTCTCTTTTGGAATATATTGTTACAGTGCTTGTTCTGGGCCTAGGAAGTAAAAAGTAGATATTGAAGTATATAAATATAGCCTTGAAAGCCAAAATAATATGGTTTTTAAAAGCATATAAGGATTAATATTCAGATGAAACACTTGAATCTGCCACATTTAGGGTATCCTTAAAGAATAGTTTTTTGATCTGGAAAATCAAAACAGATTAGCCTTACCATTGTGTCAGTTGGAGTTCAGTCCACATCAGTTATTTTAAAAGATTTTAATGTTAAGCATTAATTCCCATTCAAATACTAATCAGGCCTGACCCTGCTTAGCTTCCAAAATCAGGCTTGTTTGTGGTTGTATGACTGCAGATATTAAGTGTTAACTAGGTATAAAGTTGTTAGCTAGAAAACTGAGAGAGTAAGAAGAGAAGACCAAGTCATCACTGGTTAAGTAAACTACAGAAAGCAGCTACCACCTCTAGGGCTGAGTGGACAAAGGTAAGACATTGGAACCGTCACAGTTTATAAAGCTTGCAGGAGGGGATCTCATGGTGCTGCTACTGAGGCCTGTGAGAAGGGAGTACTGCTCAGCTAGGACTGGAGTCCCTGTATCTGAGGACCTGGGACCTGTTGGCCTGGAGAGAGTACACCAGAGAACTAATGCTGGTGTCTCCAAGATGGGCATGATGAGGCTAGTTCTGCAAGTGTTAAAACTGGATTCAGGGGCTGTTTTAGGAAGAAACTCTTGCTGCTGGGGTGAAGAAGCTCTACTAGAGTCACACTCCCAGGAGCCTCAGCCATAAGGAAGTCCATGTGGAGCAAGCAGACATGTCCGTGTCCCTTCTCCAGCTTGGCAGTTTCCCTCCAGCGCCCCTTACTGGCAGAGCCACCATGCAGCCAGCAGGCAAAGCAGGCAAAGCAGGAATGTTTGCACAGTCTAGCTCCAGCTTCACTAACCAGGGATAGAGGTAGTTCTGAAGCTCAGACAACTTAATAAACGGCACAGATCACCCCTCTAGCTACTCAGCATCCACATACACCCTTCCACACCTTTTAACTTCCCCCCCGACAGCCACACAAATGTTTCCATCTAAAAAGGTGCAACTGTCTTTCATTCCGAGAAAGACGTTCTCACCTCCTCCCCAAACTGGGAAGCTGCAAAGATCCAGCAGGCATCACATTCATTTCTGGAAAACGGTTAGTGTCTTTGGGCTACATTAACCACTCCTAGACTTCAGTCACAGTCCCATCCGAATAATGCACTGCCTAAAAACAAAATTGTACATTTAACTTCAAAAATACTTGCATTAAAAGAGAAGATAGAGAGATAAGAAAACAGGTAATACATACCAGTGTATACACATAACAAGCAAGGAAGAAAATGTGCATAGCTACAACTGTCCTCATTACCATCAACACGAATGCCATCTATATCCCAGACATTGAGAAATGAGTCTCCTGCCTTCAAGGAGATTATAGTCCAGTGTATGGACAGACAAGCAAATAGACTTCTGTGTAAACCATGCAATGGACATGTATATTTCAAGAGGACTACGTGAAGCTGTGCTGGAATACAGCTTCTCAGCTGAGATTTGTCACTGCAGTGTTGAGGAGCTCTGGTTTGGGGCCAGACAGTCTGGGTTACAAACCTGGTTATACCACTTAGCAGGTATGTCGTTTAAAATATCTGTGCCTTCACTTTGGGAGGCCGAGTTGGGTGGATCACAAGGTCAGGAGCTTGAGACCGGCCTGACTAACATGGTTGAAACTCCGTCTCTACTGAAAATACAAAACTTAGACGGGCGTAGTGCCACACACCTGTAATCCCAGCTACTCAGGAGGCTGAGGCAGGAGAATCACTTGAACCCGGGAGGTGGAGGTTGCAGTGAGCCAAAACGGCGCCACTGTACTCCACCCTGGGTAACAGAGTGAGACTTTGTCTCAAAAAAAAAAAAAAAAAAAAAAGAAAAGAAAAGGAAAAAGAAAAAAAATATATCTGTACCTTGGCCTTCCTCTGGAAAATGAAATATTGTGATACAGTAATACTCACAGGACTACTATGAATCTTTTAGAGTTAATACAAGTAAAAGGTTAGTAGTGCCTGGTTCCCACCTAAGTCCTGAGTTAAGTATAACTTTGAATCTTCTACTGTGTAAGACTTTCGTCTATAAACAGACTGTCTCCCTGATTGCCAACCAGCCAGGTGTCTTTGAGCAAAATTAACCACTAAATCTCCAAATGAAACAATTCAGATAACATTACTCATACATAGATTGCATGAATGTATATATTTAAAGACTGTTCAGATTATAAAGACTATTTTAAAACTCACGGTGGGAGAAATTAAGTACTGACCCCTATGAAAACATGTTGACATTTGTAAACAAGCTAAGTGCAATTTAAATTGAGTGAAAACTTGAGACTTACTTTTTATTTAGATACTCTTTAAGTATCTAACAAACGACAGGTATTCTCATGTGGTGGGCTTAGTCCTTCAATTAAAATGTTCACTTAAATGGGTAGTATAGGCACAGAATGAAGAGGGCTTTTAGTGAAGGCTGGGTTGTGAAGGGGTTAGTGTACCAGCCCACATGTTGTCTTAAAACGATTACAAAACAATGAATGACTTTTCTTTGCCTTTGGTCATCAGTTAACGTAGAAAGTTAATCTACTCACTCTAGATCTCTCTACAGCTATATGGAAACATTGGCTCCTGGGAAGTGAGAGAACCTTTTGGAAAGTTAGCTCACTTCTGTGTGGTTTACAATGACTGCGTTTTCCTGTTTCTCCTACTATGATACATTGTGGGTAGGGCAGAGGTTATGAGAGCACAGGACAGACTGTTTGGAGGATGGTGATGCTGAATAATCGCATAAAAATGTACTAGATGAGTTGCACAATTGGCACCCCCTCAATCCATTATTTCCCTGGTACAAATAAGTGTTAATGGCAAAAAAGGATGTCTTTTATAGTGCTTGGATAGCCCTGGGGATCATATGCAGAATCCTAATACTTAAAACAAATTTATCAATGTGAATAAGATACGGTTCATAACTCTAGTCACCGACTTTACAGTTAAGCAGTTTTGTGAAGAACTGAAATTTATAATGCCCAATCTCAAATGGCATTTGCAATCTCACCAGGCTCAGCATTCAATTTATTTCTGTTTTGCAATAAAACCTAGCAAGTTTTCGATCCCTATCTTTAATACTTGATTTTTATGCCAAAGTTCTAATAAAAACTGCTTAGCTAGATAATCATTAAACGTTACCAGATACCAAGTGCTTAAAGAAAAACCTAATAGGCACACATATTCCATTTTGGAAACTACAAAGGAAACGGCCCTACCCACTCCCCTGCTTTCAGTCTTCAGTCTAATACAGCAGGAGAAGGAACAAAATGAGTCCAAAGAACTACAAAAGAAAGTCACTAGTTGTAAGCCTATTCTGGCATAAAGTCTGGGTCTGCTGTGTTCTGATCTCAATATGCCTCTAAATTCTGCCTACAGGCGTCTGTGGGAGGTTATGTTTATTTGAGACTTCTCCATCGGGGATCGCCTGGTGTCACCAAGTGTTCACTGGTACTGGGGTTTGCTGCCTGCCTTCTTGCCATGTCTAACGAAGTGGAGACCGGTGCCACCAACGGTCAGCCCGACCAACAGGCCGCACCAAAAGCACCCTCAAAGAAGGAAAAAAAGAAAGGTATGGAGAAATCCTCTTGAAGCCACGGAAGGGAGCTAAAGGTGGTTATTCCTGGAGAAATGTGAAATTCAGAATAAAGTAAGGGCTGGCTCTTATCTTCCTTCAACCTCAGCTTAGTCTCAAGTTCTCCTAATAGGAAAGTTGTACTTTGGGAGAAGAGACTGGTTCATCCCACTTGTAATAAGACATCTCTGGAAACCTGCGATTACACCCACTTAGGTCCAGCTGGGAAATACTCATAGGCATCTTGTTCAGTTAATAATGCAATCATTAATTATTTTTTATTTACCATTTGGTTTTACTGAACTCATTAGGAATGGGACTACACAGACCTTGTAAAAGGAGCAAAAAACAATATAAAGATGGGATAATTATCTTAATAATTTTCAAGAGAACTTAGGCATAATTCCTTTCTGCCTTATTGATAGTTTAAAATGTTGGTCAATTGTTTGGCAGCTTATTTTTCTTATGTTAAAAATACGTATATTATCATCCTTATATTCTTTTAAAGACTTAAAAAAAGCTATGATGAACAATGTCCCCAACTCCCACCTCCCATATTCCCATAAGTTTCCCATAATGCTGTCAATTTTGTACTTCTAAGAGTTTATTTTCTCCCCACCCCAACTCCATACACAGTTGATTGTGGAACATGATTTTGCTGAAGGGAAGTAAGAATACGACAGGATAGAATATTATATACATGATCAGTTGTAGTATAATTAGGATTTATACTACTTAAATTTTGGAGAGTCTAGAGCATATTTGGTCATAATTAGAACTGGCATTCTTTATCCTGTATTCCTTTGTTTTCTCAGGCCCTGAAAAGACAGACGAATATCTCTTAGCAAGGTTCAAAGGTGATGGTGTAAAATATAAGGCCAAGCTGATTGGTATTGATGATGTGCCAGACGCAAGAGGGGATAAAATGAGCCAAGACTCTATGATGAAACTAAAGGTAAAAAGGAAATGAATGCTTTATCTGTATGTTAAGCGAAAGTCCAAGAGAGGGAATTATATTAGAAGCTCTTGTTGACCTATGTTCAATTACTTGAAAACCCCTTTTAATCACATTATCCATCAGTAGTGCCCCATTTTCTGAGAAGCCGTGAGTGTTTGCATATTTGGAGGGGTGTCCTAGAGACCTAATTTTATCAAGTATAACAGGATTCTAGATGCCTGGCAAACTCAACATTGGGACGAACTAAAGCTATTCCTATTTCTATTCCTATAAAAGCTATGTGCAAATGTGTACGTTGTTTCTCTTACTATATGTGGAGAGCACGGAATATCCTGTTTTAGACCTGGGAATTGTTATGATAAAATTTAGAATTCTGTTTAGACACTGGTGTTCCGTAGTGTTAGCCTTCCTTTTTTTTGAATTTTAAAATTTAGTATTATGGCACTATGTGAAACTGACTAAATAAATAATACTTGTTCAGTAGTTCAAGGCCTAGAAGAAACATCTCTAAAGATCTTCTAGTTGATTTTTACCAATGACTATTGTGAGGCCAAGAGATTTAGAGTGACTTGTCTGAGTTCGCACAGCTAACTAAGGGATGCGCTGGTTCAACGTCTTCCGTGCCGTCCTGCTGTCCCTGATGAAAAGTGCAAAATTCTTTCATCGATGGCAAACCAGGTTGAAAACAAAGCTGACTGACTTGGAAAATTTTGATATTAAAAGCATTGTAGGATGTTTTAAAAAATTCAACTTCTCTTGCTTTTCCACCCTCATCAGGGAATGGCGGCAGCTGGTCGGTCTCAGGGACAACACAAACAAAGGATCTGGGTCAACATTTCCCTTTCTGGGATAAAAATAATTGATGAGAAAACTGGGGTAAGAATTCACATTTGCTGATACCTCTCTGACCACCTGAGTCTGACCAACAATTTGCTGCTTGAATTTCGGCTCCCCTTCTTTCTCAAAGTTCTGTAGGGAAAAAATACAGCAGATATTACATCTTCAGAAGGAACAGGCAGAAAACAGAATGGGGGTAAAAGTCAAGATACTTTATTTTGAATTTGTGTTCTATAATAAATGTGAATCTAAGTCTATTAAGTCTGTTAATAGGCTTAGCTACACATTATGTCTATAATGTATATATTTTTGAAATTAATATAAATATATATAATTTATACAATATAAATATTTAAATATATATTAAAATATAAATAAATATATATAATTTATAAAGTAAAACTTTATATATATATATTTTTGGCCTCAGGTATACAGAACTAGATTAATTTTAACCCCTAGTTTATGACACTTTTATGTATTGGTTACATGTGAACTTACCAGCTAACCTAAAGCTAGAACCTCACCCGTAACACATCTACCTCTTTTTCATTTATTTTTTCCCTGTCTTCTCACCTCACAGATGTAACCTTGTTTATTTTTTGTTGGTTCCTGTTGTTCTATCACTTATGAACAGTCTTACTTATTTTGCTTTGTTTTTAAGCCTTATCAGAAAGCTATTTATCATACGTCAAGCCTTCTGTGATTTATTTTAAAATGTGTGTGGCTCATTACCATTGCTATAAAATACTCTCTTGCATCACAATACTGTGGGGAGACCTCCAGTTACTGTTCATCCCTTTCTAGAGTGCCCATTATCTACTATGCAAACCTAGGGCCCTGGCACCCTAGTGGACCCCACTCAGCCTGCTGGTGCTGGGGTCCTCAGGCACCACTCTCTTCATCAGTCGCCCTTATCTCTCAACTCTTATTTTCCCAAGCCCATCAGAGAAAGGTGGCATGTTTCTCTCACCCTTCTTTCTCTCCTCAAACTTTCTAAGATAATAAAAATTTTTCAGTGGCCTTAGACATTCAGGACCAAAAGCCGAGACACACTCTGCCACCTACAAATATCCCTGAAGAGTTGAACCTTGTTACCTGCTTAAAAGGATCAAGAGAAAGGAGGGAAAAATAGAAGAAAAGACACTGCTAAGCCAATTAAGTCCCCACCCCTTATAATTCCTGGTTAATGACATAGTCATTATATGTCATTAACATAATGTAGTTATTACTACATTATGTTACTATGTATTAGGCTGTCTAGGTGGGGCTGAGAAATACTCGGTGACAGTATTTGGTATCCTGCAGAATATACTGGGAATACTGTTCCAATAACACATAGGATGGTTCCTTGGCCACTCTGAGCCATCGTCAATGAATCCCTGTGAATACTCCTCTAGTTTAGTTATGCTGTTCATTTAAGTTTGTGTTTGAGTTGGGAAAGTCGGCCTATTTGACTTGGCTTAAGGGCTAAATGTCTCCTCTTCACTTGGTCTTCTAATCCTCAGTCATTCCTTGCTATATGGCATCATGTCTTTAAAGCAGGGAGAGTAAAGTATCAATATTTTCAGAAGGAACATTCTTCCCACTTTTGTTTTCTATTCTTCTTTCTTTTGAAGTCCTTTCTAGCAAGAGGAATGCTCTAGCCTTCAACCAGAAACTTTTTAGTTCTTTAACCTTTCTTCAAATGGTTTAACCTTTTTATATATGTCTTCATATATGTGTCTGAGGCTTAGGTGTGCTAGCCTGCAAATAGATTCTGGTTTTCTTAATAAATTACTCTTTATGTTCTTTTTAAAGGTAATAGAGCATGAACATCCAGTAAATAAGATTTCTTTCATTGCCCGTGATGTGACAGACAACCGGGCATTTGGTTACGTGTGTGGAGGAGAGGGCCAACATCAGTTTTTTGCCATAAAAACCGGGCAACAGGTGAGCTCTAAGTCTTGCCATAGATCTGGGGACTTGTCCTCTGTTGGACATTGGAGTGTCTGTCACTCAACTAGAAAATTTACTGGAAATAATTGGATGTAGGAGGGCTAAATAATGATTCAGATAATGACTATTTTTATTGGCCTGTGGAATCTTTAAAAAATGTCATCGATAGCCATGTACTACTGTGTGCCACAGGATTGTGAGAACGGACCTTCTTATAAAGTGAATATCGATTTCAGAACAATGGTGAATTATTCTCAGAAACCTTAAAGGACTTCGAAAATGATCATGATACCTCTTATTTTGTCTAAATACTTATTAACCCTGCTGTCCTTTATGTACCTAAGGGTGAGGATTGGGTTGGTGGTGATCCCCTATAAATAAGCCAGGGGAGGGAAGTAAGGAGTTTTAAGATTAAAAAAAATCCCAGTATGAATTATAACTGATGTGAGACAAAGGAAATAAAATACTAAAATTAAAATACTGATAACAGTGCTTTCCCTTGCTGCAGGCTGAACCATTAGTTGTTGATCTTAAAGACCTTTTTCAAGTTATCTATAATGTAAAGAAAAAGGAAGAAGAAAAGAAAAAGGCAAGTACTACCTGATTAATGCTCCATTAAATTTAAAGCTGGCCTGGTGCAGTGGCTCATACCTGTAATCCCAGCACTTCGGGAGGCAGAGGCAGGTGGATCACCTGAGGTCAGGAGTTCGAGACCAGTCTGGCCAACATGGCAAAACCTCATCGCTACTGAAACTACAAAAATTAGCCAGGGGTGGTGGCAGGCGCCTGTAATATCAGCTACTCGGGAGTCTGAGGCAAGGAGAATTGCTTGAACCCGAGGGGCAGAGGTTGCAGTCAGCCAAGATTGTGCCACTGCACTCCAGCCTGGGTGACAGAGCGAGAGTCTGTCTCACAAAAACAAACAAACGAGCTTAAAATTGTATTCAGGACTGTGTTTAATATTATGTATAAATATGATCTATCTGAAAATTTGGCTTCTATATGTATTGTCTATTCTTCCCAGTAGGGAAATGGATAGATTTTTATGGTTAGGCACTTCTAATCTCCAGTCCCCCTGGCTTTTATTTTTTCTCTCTCTACAAGATTCATATTAATTCTAGGAAATATACAGGACAACCAAGTTTAAATCCAGTACCTCTACTCAAACCTAATATTGACATGAAAAGGGGAGGGGAATGGAGGGCAGAAATAATATATGAGACTTATTCTTGCCTTATGTCTGTGAACCTCAGGCATACTTGTTTTTGTATTTAACTCCCTTTCACTATGAATACGAAGATCACTGAATATGTATCTTTCTTTTTAGATAGAGGAAGCCAACAAAGCAGTTGAGGTAAAATTGCATCTTTACTTCTTGTTAATCATGTGTGTGATGTGCGTAAGCCCCTGTTTGCTACCTGCCCAACCACTCTTACCACCTCGCTTATTCCTATGTGTTTATGACTACTTTGATCATGAAAGATGTTTAGTTAAAAGACGAATACCAAAACCATTGCTGCTTAGTAAGGTAATACAGTGGACAAATACATTTTATAGAGAAAGCTCAACTAAATCCTTAAATATGTGCTATCTTTTCAGAATGGGAGTGAGGCCCTAATGATTCTAGATGATCAAACTAACAAACTGAAATTGGTATGTATTAATATGTGATGTTTGACAGTTCTTATTTATCTGAACGTGGTTTCTACTTCCTGTAGATGTTGCTGATACCAAATCTGCATTGAATCTGTATGAAAATTCAATTGAGACAACTATTTTTCAAAATGTTAGTGTAACATCTATGTCAATATACAAAAGTAGTCAAAAAAAGATTAGAAAAGTAATCTTTCTAGTAGCCACACCTGAATCTAATCTAACATTTTTAAGGATGTGGACAAGATAGATTTGCTTTGAGAAATGTCTACGCTTCTTGACCTAAATAGCTTAATATGAAATCTATTAATTAAATGGAAATTAAATTGTGACAACTACTTTCCTAAACTTTAGGAAACAAATGATCACAACAATATACGAAGTAATCTTTTTTTAATAGACACATCTGAATCTAATTCAAATACTTTTTTAAGGGTGTTGACCAGATGGATTTGTTTGGGGACATGTCTACACCTCCTGACCTAAATAGTCCAACAGTAAGTGTTTGTTTTTAAATTTGCAATGTAATAAAAATGACATCTATAACTCAAATTGGCAATAACCAGAAATCCTAAGCATCTCATTGAAACTTGGAAGGTGACCGTTGATTTTTGCAAATGAAGTGTCAATGGTTTTTAGAATAAATGTGAATCTTAAGTCACCATGGGAACCTATCCACACTAATTCAGTTATATTAATATTGCTTACAGGTTAAACCTGAACAATAGGTCAGCAATGTAGTCCTTCATGGTATCACTTAGGATTAGAAGGAGGAGCTGAATAATAGCCCTTGAATAAGCCTACTTGAAGAAAGTATGATTGTTAGATGGGTAATCATAAAGCCTCCTGTCCTCTTAATTTCTTTTGCATTCTGTCAGTTGCAATTTAGCAGCATAAATTTGGTGTGAAGTAAGATTTAAAACAAACAAGAGGTTCAGTTATATTCCACCAAAGCTTGTCCTTGTTAGAAAGCTCCCCATTCTCACAGGATTTTATACCATATCCAGTCTGCTCAATATTGAATGATCTGTAACAACCCTGTAAGAATAGAACAGTATTTTCCTTTACAAATTAAAAAAAAAAAAAAATGGTGGTTCAGGGAAAAAGAAGAAGAAGAAGTAGAAGAAGAAAAAAAACAGGAAAGAGGTCCAGATTCAAGGCTTAAGCCTAAGTCTTCAGACCTTCCAAAACATACCTCATGTCCATGACATTTTGAATTACTTCTTGCAACTTCTTTTATTTATATAACAGTTTCCTGAGCACCCGCTATTTGCAAGGCATAGCAGTAAAATACACAACATCAATGACATCATGGAATTTACTCTCTGGCAGGGAGACCAACACTAAAACTAATCACATCATTAGCAATTGATGTTACTTACAGGGTATTTATCTAGTTCAGAAATTCAGATAATGCTTCTGAGGAAGTGAGTTTCTAGAATTGAACATAAAAGATGAGAAGGCAATAAACACAAAAAGAGAATTAGTCTAGAATAATGGGGGGCAATGTCTAGAAAGGACTCCCTTGCATCAGGAAATTAACATGGAAGCCTACGTGACCAAGGTTACAGGAGTTCAAGCAACAGATCAAAGATTGGGTAAAATTCTCACTTCGGAGTTCTGCAGAGAATTCGAGGCCTGTGAATCCTCACTGCATAAAACTTTCAGGTCAAATGAGATGGAGAGGAGCAGGGACTTCAAGCATTCTTCTCTGACCCTAACCAAATGAGAATCACAATGCATGGCAATGTTCTAAAATACCTGTAAGAGAGAAGCCTGTTTAATATTCATTTTAGCAGTGAGCCCTAACTCACTTGCCTATAGAACCTTACATTCTTCATAATGTTTGCTATAGTTCTGAGGATAAACTTTTTAAAATACTAGACTAGATTATCCTGACAGATCCATCCTAACTCTGAGGTCCTTTTGATTTGTAGTCAACTTTGCCCTTTCCTCCATCAGTGATGCTTTCTTCAAAATAAATCAGTAATATTCAAAGAGAGCAAAGCACTCAAGATATGAAGTGGAATTCCAGTGGAACAGGCAAGGAAGTACTGCTTCATAATCTACTTCTGTAGACTTCCAGAATGTTCTAAAAACGGAAATGGAAAACAATATGGAAAAACTTCAGTCTCATTTTCATTAGACTTTATGCAGTCTAAAAATTTTTTATTTATAGGAATTCAAGTTTTAGCTAAACTAACAATAAAGTAAAATACCATCAAAATATATACTCTGATAACCAAAGGAAGGCTAACAGATCTAATTATGTGCTGGTTAAGCTTTGACAACATGTTCTTATCTATTGACTCTATAGTCATAGGTCAAAAATAGATTTATCTCTACTTGGCAAAGCCAGCATGTTTAAAAATATTCAACTCTTTCAACAATTGCTTTGAAACATGTAAAGAGAGAAAGAAATCTAAATTGCCTAGACTTTATTATTGGTCCTAGATGGTTGTCACTCCCCTCAAATTTATACAGAAAAGTTTTATGAATTTGAAATAATGCTCATGTTGCAAGCTATGTGGTATCCCCTAGAACAGAATTTTTATTGGCAAGCCCCTTGAGCATTTTCCTTCCACACTGCATCTCAAAAGAAGAAAAGAAAAAGAAAAACATAAAAACCCATATTCTGTAAGTTTAACAACTTAACCACTTGAAAGCACAGTTACTATGGGAAGAATATAAGACATGACCTATGATCAAGGAAATTAAATCTGGTACAAGGGATGGGATCAGGATACAAAGCACGAGTGTCACTTATGTCCTTGTATACATGCCATTAAGATAACATGGGTGGGCACAGGGAATGTGCAGACAGAAAAATCAATGCTAAAAGCTTTGTAAAGAATCTGAATTGAGTTGGGTCTTTGATATATGTAGGAAAGTAGGTTCGTAGTTGGGCTAGAAACAACGTGGGTCTTATTGTGGATCATGAAAATTTGGCCTAAGGAGGCTTATTTTAATATAGGGAGCAGCAGGAGGCCACTTAAGGCTTTGAGTAGGGAAGTCCTCAGTCTGACAAACTGGAATGGTTAGGTGAGATTAGCCACCCAGAGAAGAGCTAGGCTATGGAACTCGGGATTTATGCCCACTTACTGGAGCTCCCTACGAGTAGGTTCTGTAACCTACTGCCTATCTCCAGTGCTTGAGGCTCAGGTGCTCAAACAGTGGCCAACTGGATGCAGTGTTGACAGTCCGACAAAGAATGAATGAGGCTCTGACCAAGGAGGTGGATGAGGAGTCTTTGGCCTCTCAGTTGTAGTCTGTGAACTACACTTTTAATCTTGGATTAATAACAAACCCAGCCTGAGGAGAGCCTTATACATTTTACTTATAGGGTGACTATTCAGAAGTCTAACATTGTGGCTCCTGTTTGGTGTCCTAATTACTTCTTCTGAAGTATTTGAAAAGGAGAACTGTACCAGCTGTGAACACTCAACTGTTCTAACCCAGAGGTGGCTCAAAACAAATAAATAAATATTGAAATCACAAGCTTTTGTAATAAATTTTATCCTACCTTTAGATTGTATAAAGATCCCTAGATTAATAGCTCTTCCAAACCACTTCCCTGATTAAATTTTTTTTTAATTATAAGCTCTTTCTTGTGACAAATTCTTCTTTTATAAAGAGAAAGCCTGGGCTTTGGCTTATAAAAACTGTGTTTTTATGCCTCACAGTAAAGAAATCCAAAAGGTAGAGTGCCATTTAGGTCTGATTTTGCTGCCTCTTTTGTGGCCATGAAATAGGACTTAAATTTTCTAAAAAAAAATGGGTATTTTTTTTCTTTTAAAATCCAAGGAATTCTATTTGAACCCTTTTGTATTCACTAATTTGCAAATTTTATATTCCCTTGAAGTTGTTTTTTTCCGCAATGATCAAAATATTTAGTATTCTGCCCAGGATAATGCAAGGTAACTACTATAACTTCTACTTCAGCGAGGCATTTTTTATCATTTATATTCTTCTCTGGGTAGCATAGTTAAGTATTTAATGGATCAAAGTCAAGCAGAAGGAAGTGATATCAGTATGAAAGTTCTATCCTAGGGTGAGTTATAATTCTGTCTTTTACTGGAATAAAGACATGTCGGATTCATCAAATTTACTGCTTTTAAGCTGAGAAATTTCTATTGAACAGTTGAAAATTCAAAAAATTGACACACCAGAGAAATGATAGAGAGGGGATAGAATTAGTAGAGCTATATATTCGATATGTCTTTCAAATTAACTCTTAAACCCATGTGTCTACCTTGTACAATCGTTCCCCTTTATCTGCAGTTTCACTTTCTGAAAATAAGTCCGTGGTCAACCTTGGTCTGAAAATCAGTGAGTACAGTACAATATGATATTTTGAGAGAAGAGAGACAGAGAGACCACATTCATATAACTTTTATTACAGCATATTGTTATAATTGTTTTATTTTATTATTGTTGTTGTTAATCTCTTATTGTGCCTAACTGATAAATTAAACTTTATCATGTGTATGTATATGAAAAATATACTGTATATAGGTTTTGGCACTATGTGCCATTTCAGACATCCACTGTGGGCTTTGGAACATATTCCCTGAGGATAAGGAGGGACTACTGTATATAAATTAAAGATCAGTTTTTGGTTGACTTTAACCACTAAATAGATGAGATTACTGTCACAACACAGGCAACTCTAAGCAATGTTATGAAAAGATGTACAAATAGGAGATCTTAATGTGTGATTGACTAAATTAGGTCAGTATTGAGTGTCTCTTTCAGCTCTTTCAGAGGACATAGACAAAAAGGGTAAGTCCAGAGGAGAGACTGGGATGATGAGGATGAGATCCTACTTGGCTATCAGCTTCAGCCAGAGCCCTAATATTAAGAGGCATACCTGAAGGCCGTGACATAAAGGAAAAGCCTCTCTCCCACCTCTAGAGGAAAGAACTGGACTGATTTTAGGGAAATGCATTTGACCTTAAATTTCATCACAGCCAGAACTATATAATATGAATGTATTAGTTGATGAATGTTCTCATTTAGAGAGATGATCCTACATGACTCTGGGGGTTACAATAGAGAGGACTGTGTGTGTATCAGGTAGGAAGCTGAGCTAGGCTTCTGAAATCACTTACTTTCAAGCTCAACATACTTTGATAATCATTTAGAGTAACTCACAATCAATTCCCTTCAAGACTTTCAAAGTCACAAATTAAAACAATGCTCATAATGAATTAAGCCAGTCAGTATGTGTGAACCAGGGTGAGCAGAGACATGAAGTAAGCAACAGTAAGATTTCACCTAATGATGTTGAGACTTAAATAAAAGGGCATGATACTGGGGAGTAATAGAAAGGACCCAGGCTATAGCTAGGGAGTAAAGGACTACAGGGGTTGATGGAAGGAGGTAATGATCAACTGGTTTATCAAGACCAAATGCAAATATAAATTCTGATAATCCTAGTCATCTTATGTAATTTTCTCATTTGAAGTCACAACATGAACTAACACTTTCTTTTTTTTTTTTCTTTCCAAATGTGATAGGAAAGCAAAGATATCCTGTTAGTGGATCTAAACTCTGAAATCGACACCAATCAGAATTCTTTAAGAGAAAATCCATTCTTAACAAACGGCATCACCTCCTGTTCTCTTCCTCGACCAAAACCTCAGGCATCCTTCTTGCCTGAAAATGCCTTTTCTGCCAATCTCAACTTCTTTCCCACCCCTAATCCTGATCCTTTCCGTGATGATCCTTTCACACAGCCAGACCAATCGACACCTTCTTCGTTTGATTCTCTCAAATCTCCAGATCAGAAGAAAGAGAATTTGAGTAGCTCATCTACTCCACTGAGTAATGGGCCCCTGAATGGTGATGTTGACTACTTTGGTCAGCAATTTGACCAGATCTCTAACCGGACTGGCAAACAGGAAGCTCAGGCAGGCCCATGGCCCTTTTCGAGTTCGCAAACCCAGCCAGCAGTGAGAACTCAAAATGGGGTATCTGAAAGAGAACAGAATGGCTTCTCTGTCAAATCCTCCCCGAACCCTTTTGTGGGAAGCCCTCCCAAAGGACTGTCCATACAGAATGGCGTAAAGCAGGACTTGGAAAGCTCTGTCCAGTCCTCACCACATGACTCCATAGCCATTATCCCACCTCCACAAAGTACCAAACCAGGAAGAGGCAGAAGGACTGCTAAGGTGAATTGTCTTCTCCACATATCCATTAGCAGAGTGCATGTTCGGTACCAAAGGGTGGTGTGATGCAAGCTCTCTTTCCTGCTGCTCTCGTAGTTTCCTGTGTGGCTGTGAAATAGAAGGTGGGATAAGGCACTTTGGTTCTCCAGGAGTACTTTCCTCTAACTGCCACCGTGTTTAAACTTCTCAGCAGTGTTTGTCACACCCTGCTTTCCGTGTGCATGTCTTGTCACTTATGATTAAACTAAACACAAGTTTTTCCATTTTTAATGCTGCTATGCTTCTATACCTCTGGTAAGTTTGATCATCATGCTCTGGGTTGGGAGGGTGAGAGTCCTTGTGATTCCCTTTGTACTTCCCTGACACTAACACACGCCCTGCACACCCATCATATTACATTAATGTCCATGGTGGTGGTGTAAAATTCTCGAGCTTATCTCCTCTTTTAAATACTGACTAAATACATAAGTTTAGAAAAAGCTTATGTATTTACTGTTACCACTATGATCTCAGCTTTATTTAAGAGCAGCTTAAAATGCAGTTCCCATAAGTGTCTTTTTTTTACCTCTTCTAAGAATATGAAGGCTTGCCTGGATTAAGACCCTATGATCTCTATGTAGACTGACTTAAAATCCAATGGAATTATCAAAAATATTTAGGACGCTTATTGGTGGTTGCCCCTTTTACACACTTGCTTCCCCAGCTTCAAGCATTTAGCTGATGAGACCAGACCAATGTGAGTGTGTAAATGAGTATAGTAGATTTCACTTTGCAAGCCCTAGGTAGTATCAGACACTAAGACTCAGTAGTTTGTCCATTGTAGGAATCGGTCTTTTTGGAAGACTCTTTTTCTGTAGTAGTAGGTGTTGTTGTTGTTCGTCTGTCAAGAAAAAAGTTTTCCTTTTTGTGGCTCTCAAATTGGGGTATAGAGTAGGAGACAAAATGAAGCTGTATTTCACTGTTAGTGAGTAACTAAGGCTTCTCCCTCCCTCCCTGTCCTGTCAGTCTTCGGCCAATGACTTGCTTGCATCAGACATCTTTGCTCCTCCCGTCTCAGAACCTTCAGGCCAGGCGTCACCCACAGGACAACCTACAGCCCTGCAGCCCAACCCTCTGGATCTCTTCAAAACAAGTGCTCCTGCCCCAGTGGGGCCCCTGGCGGGTCTAGGTAGGTGCCTAGAGATAAAATTAAGTATGACTCTTTTGCTTTTGCTCATAAAATGATGATGCATCGGAAGACATTTCATACTCCTAGAGGGTTCTACAGCACAAGATTTGAGCATCCCAGGGAGCCCTTCTCTCACTTCTACTCCTATACAACCCCACACCCATTTGATATTCTTGACTTGTACTCACATTTGGCTCCTCAAGGCAGCATGAGACAATACATTCATTTTCAATATTGTAATTACTTGAACCAACTGGTCATGGTTTCCTGAGAGACAATTGTAAGGGATCCTAAACTCAGACCAGCTTCAGTAACAAAACAGGGTTGACATAAGAGAGGTTTGTCTGTCAACTGTAGCAACATGCATGTCTTCCATGTCTTTTACCATAATAGATTGAAGGCCTATGCCCTATCAACACATAGCCCTCTTGGCAGGAATATATGCCGAAGAAGGATATAAGTTAAGTCTGAAGCAAGAATAAGTCATAGAGTGAAAGTCCTAGGTTCTGGGCCCAGCTGTGTTCCTAGGCATATGGTAAGGGTAGATCAGGCACACATCCTAATCAGTCTCTGAACGCTTCTGCCATAGGAGCTCCTTGCCAATATTTTGGCTAGCTTGAGTGTTTTACTGAAGCTAGAACATAAGTCCTAGAAAGCCAAAGTTGAAAAAAGCAGAGAAATAAGGGAAGATGTGGAATTTTATCAGACATCTAGGATGCACTGATGCTCTTAATTCCTAAATGTGTCATTAGCTTGTGTGAGCTGCTGATCACTCTAGGGTAGGACAGTGGGAAAGTCCATTTGACTGAGGGCTGGCCTTGCTCTTCTTTGTCCATAGCCTATACTTCTTTTCAGACTCCATGGTACAGTTTTCAGAAACCCTGATAATAGTTTTTGCTGTCCTGCTGTGGACTCTTTATTTTTCTGCTCTTGGCACGTCTACAAACTCCAAATGGACTCTGGCTTGGGAGGTGGAGGACTGTAGATGAGGAAGGACTCTCCTCTCCTTTGATAAAATCTGACCAGGGATCCTGGCTTTCTCTGCCTCCTGCAGTCAGTCATCAGGATCCTTCTTTTGTTTTGTTTTGTTTTCCTCTCTGTCTCTGTTGTTTTCCTACAAAGGAAAATATTTTGGTTCTTTTACAAGAAGTCTGTTTAATCATATCTAGAATAGGGTGGCCAGAGGAGGACTGTTACTCAACTGCTGAGTGGCTGAAATCAGTGAGGGTATGAAAAGCCAGCTTGTCCCAGGTCTCTGTTCGCATTTACCCCATCAAGAGGCTCTCTCTAAAGACTTCATGTCTCTTGGGGGTTTCTCCTTTTCTGCGTTGCTCTTTTCCCTGCACCCCCAAGTGGAGCTGGTTGGTACCCTTCCTTCACAGAAGACCAGAGTACTTGCAATGCAATGTCTGCAGCGAGATCACATCACAGAGCTTTGTATCTAATATCAATGCCCTTAAGAATTTTTGCAGCCAATATTTAACAAGTCAGCCTGAAAATACAGCTGGACCCTATAACTGTTTATTTATTCAGACGAAGTGAAGCTTTTTGGCTAGGTGCCCCTGTGGAGGCCTTGGGGTATACAACTGCAGAATACTGATGATTGTTCCAAGTTTGGACATGGGACTCAAACTGAGCTCTACAGTATAGTCCCTGTCCACTAGCAGGGATCCTCAGCCAAACCATGGAAGGTTGTAGGTCTGGCTTCCGCTAGACCCAGCTGGGGGACTGTCTCCCCTGGAGATCTGGGGGGTGGGGAGAGGGTATTGTAGAAAGCTGAGCCCTCAGTTTCAACTTGCTTGTATTTTAATCTAGCTTCAGAAGGTAATAAAATTAAAGTTCTATACCCGTGTCCCCTTTTTCCTTAGTCCTTGCCCCTACTTTGTCCAGCTGGGCCTTAAATGTGTTGAAACACAATGTGGGGAATTTGGTGGGTAGGAATGAAGACTGTATAAGTATATACTGAGAAAGCCTTGAATTCCTGGCAAATGTAATATTTCCCTCTCTCTCTCTCTTTTTTTTTTTTTTTTTTTTTGAGACAGAGTCTCACTCTGTCACCCAGGCTGGAGTGCAGCAGTGCTGTCTCAGCTCACTGCAACCTCTGTCTCCCAGGTTTAAGCCATTCTTGTGCCTCAGCATCTCTAGTAGCTGGGATTACAGGCGTGCACCACCACACTCAGCTAATTTTTGTATTTTTAGTAGAGACAGGGTTTCTCCAAGTTAGCTAGATTGGTTCTGAACTCCTGGGCTCAAGTGATCCTCCCACTTTGGCCTCCCAAAGTGCTGGGTTTACAGGAGTAAGCCACTGCCCCCAGCCCTAATATTTTTCTCTTTTATGAATACCATTCTCACTAATACGATATTTTCCTAAGTGAAGACAAGTTGTCCAACATGAAAGATGACAAAATTCTACCTTCCTTTTTGCACATCTAACTGGTGGAAATTATTAGTGAATGATCTGGCTTCTGTTAATACAATTTAACTGAGCGTGTTTTAAAATATGAGCAACAACTTTGTTCAAACTAAACCCATTTTTAGAGCCTGTATTGTAGAATATAAGAGAACTTTCTCTTCATTTGTTATGAAAGGATATATTCTTCAGTGAAAATGAAGTCTAATTTCTGTATCTGTGAAATAAGTGTTTGAATTAACGTAGCATTTGAAAATTAAAATTGCCCCATGCCTTGCTGCCAAGGAGGCAGAACAGGAGAATGGGGTGTCGGGTTTAGAGCCAGTGCGCCTGATTTTCAGTCTCTACCACCAGAATATGACCTTCTGAATTTTAATTAATATCCTTGCACCCAGTTTCCTCACCTCCAAAAAGCATGCTGATTAAGTGAAATGTCCTGTTCTGAAACCCACCACTCTCTGTGAATATACCATGTGTGCCCATGGCCAGATGGCCAGCGTGCATGATGAAAACGGAGTCAGGTAATACCAATGTCTCAGACTAAGAAGCTCAAAGATAGAATCTCGTGCTCCATCACTCCTAACACCATTTTCAAAGTATTCCCTCTTGGAAATGTAACATCCCTAACCCAGGTCTGAAGAAAACTTTCATAACTAAAGAATGCCATGCTCCAACGCTCAAAGCAAGTAGGTTTCAGTCCTCCTAGGATAACATCGTTTCCTCCATTTTTATATATAAACACCTAAAACTCCCTTGGCATCGGCCAAACTTCATCTTCCCTTTATGTATATAGCTGTATCAGCGTTGGCAGCATTCAAAAGTGGAGAAACTTTGAAATGGTTTCTTCAGGATGCAAGCATGTTGAGGTCTTCTGCACATGTGTGACCGCTGGTTTCCATAAGACTCCAGACATGAGCCAGTTGCCAAATGAAAAGATCAAATCCGTGACTCAGAGAGTCCAATGGATTATCTTAATTAACTACATCATAATCAGCATGGTTTGTGCATAAAAATATATTCACTTAACAAATAAGTCCCTGCTATTAACAGGCTCTGTTCTAGTTGTTTGTGATGTATCAGACAACTAGTGTCTGTATGATAAAGGCTTATTTTTTTGATGAGTAGGTACCTCTAATGAGGAAAGTTAAAAAGACATGGTAGGAAGAACATGGGCCTCAAAATGCAACCAGCATTTGAATGCTCACTATATAGATTAGCTGGCTAACTTTTACAGTGATTAATTGCTCAGAGTCTTTCTTCTTCCCACATCAGCCTCAGGACTCGGTGGAGGTGTTAGCTGCATCGAGACTTCCCAGAGAGTTGTGCTCTCTGAAAGTCAAGAATCTTCTTCAAGCTTGGCTCCTGATAAGTATTTTTCTTCCTCTTACTTCAGGTGGTGTAACTGTCACACTCCCTCAGGCAGGACCATGGAACACAGCATCTTTAGTCTTCAATCAGTCCCCTTCAATTGTTCCGGGAGCCATGATGGGTGGTCAACCTTCAGGTTTTGGTCAGCCTGTCATTTTTGGTACAAGTCCAGCTGTTCCAGGTTGGAATCAGCCTTCACCCTTTGCAGCCTCAACTCCCCCTCCAATGCCTGTTGTCTGGGGCCCTTCTGCATCTGCGGCACCCAATGCTTGGTCAACAACAAGCCCTTTGGGGAATCCTTTTCAGAGCAATATTTTTCCAGCTCCTGCTGTGTCCACTCAGCCCCAGTCCATGCACTCTTCTCTCCTGGCCACTCCTCCTCAGCCACCTCCCAGAGCTGGCCCTCCCAAGGACATCTCCAGTGATGCCTTCACTGCCTTAGACCCACTTGGGGATAAAGAGATCAAGGATGTGAAAGAAATGTTTAAGGATTTCCAACTGCGGCAGCCACCTGCTGTGCCTGCCCGGAAGGGAGAGCAGACTCCTTCTGGGACTTCGAGTGCCTTTTCCAGTTATTTCAACAGCAAGGTTGGCATTCCTCAGGAGAATGCAGACCATGATGACTTTGATGCTAATCAACTATTGAATAAGATCAATGGTAAGCCACTCACCACTCTGCCTACTGTTCCAACAACTATCTCCACTGCCACATGAACCTAAATGAGTCCCCCGAATGAACCCTCTCCCACCCATCAATAGCCTTGCTTTTGCTTCTGTTGGCAATCAAGGGTTATGGAGACAACTTAACCATTTACCTTTTGGTGATAACTGTTTACCTTAGTCATTTCTGAGGACTGACCCAATGCTGCCCTCTAGTGATAAATCTTAAAAGGGCTGCCATGAGCTATTGAAATGTGATGACTGGTGGCTCTTGGAGGGCTGTATAATAAGGCGTCATCCATGTTCCAAAGCTTTAAGTGAGGGGATTCTGAATCTCTTCCACTTCAGATAAATATGCATAGCTTTCTCTTCTGAGAGGGATAATAATTATTGGGATACCTAGTATTTGGTGTTGATTTTTGTTCCACTGATGTAAATTTCAAAAGTATGGAACTAAATTTCAAAGATAAGCTGACTCAGAGACTGGCCTGTATTTGGAGAAAGCTTGTCTACTGATTGCCTGGATTTTTTGCCTCCTAGAACCACCAAAGCCAGCACCCAGACAAGTTTCCCTGCCAGTTACCAAATCTGCTGACAATGCATTTGAGAACCCTTTCTTTAAAGATTCTTTTGGTTCATCACAAGCCTCTGTAAGTATCAACCACTAGAAGCTGTTCTCCAAAGTACATGCCACATAGAGCTCTGGCCTCCTGAATTAACCTTGCTTTTATAATAGCTTTTTTTTTTTTTTTTGAGACAGTCTTCCTCTGTCGGCCAGGCTGGAGTGCAGTGGTGCAATCTCAGCTCACTGCGACCTCCACCTCCTGGGTTCAAGCAATTCTCCTGACTCAACCTCCTGAGTAGCTGGGACTATAGGCACATGCCACCACACCTGCTAATTTTTGTATTTTTTTTGTAGAGATGGGGTCTCGCCATGTTGGCCAGGCTGGTCTCAAACTCCTGACCTCAAGTGATCCATCTGCCTTGGCCTCCCTCAGTGCTGGGATTACAGTCATGAGCCACCGCACCTGGCTATAATAACTTATTGATGGTAAAACGTGTTTGGCTAAGATTTGTCACCAAGAACCTTCACAGTATAAACATTGATGTAAACTGGAGAAGGATTATTTGCACAAGAACTATTATCTTCTGAATTTGAGAAATAATATCACATAGAAAACATTTTTCATATCTCACTTAACCTGACCCATGAAAGCATTTCGGGAGAAAATTGAGCCAAAATACCATCTTGAAAACCTTTCAAAAATGTAAGTTCTTAATTTTCCAATAATATTTCTATAGCTTATAAAAATAATACTTCCCATTTGGGGGAGGCAAATGAAATGCATCTGAACCTTGATTTTCACGTAAATAATATACACTGCCACGTGCAAGCAAATGGAAACAAATCACTGTAAGCCTCATATAATGTTTGATTGGCCGATTGGCCTATGGCCTAAGCGAGTTCGAAAGAATTTTGGAAGTCTTCATTGTAAATTTTTTTTCTTATGACTGTAACTGTATTTATTGACTAGATGATTTATCTTCTTAGGTGGCTTCTCCTCAACCTGTATCTTCTGAGATATATAGGGATCCATTTGGAAATCCTTTTGCCTAAATTCTGTAAGTAGAAGATCCTAATAAGTCTATCTCAGGGGTTTTTGTGAGAAAGGGTGACATGGAGTAAAGAGTGAAATTTTAATTTTAGAATTGGGAAGAGGGTAAATATCTATAATTTAAGAATAATCAACATGGAAATCTATACTTAGATCATTCAATAATGACTAGGCTGGGCACTTAAGAATAGAATTCCTAAACACATCAAAAAATAGTAATAAACCCTTGGGGATGTGGATTTTTATCTTATCCCATTTTTGGTTTTTCAGTTCTGTGTGGGAAGTAAAACTCAAAACAACACATCACAGGTTTCTAACCTTTTAACTTTCATTTTGAAGTGATTGCAAAACAACCTAGTAATAATTTGGTTTCCTATAAAGGGTTCAGATTCTGAAGATCTTCTGAAGCCACCATACAAGTCAGCAAAACAGATTATGATCATTACTCCTCTTGATGGTATTAAATCTAAAAGTTTTAACAACTGTTAAAGATCTCCTTCATAGGCAGTAGGAGCTCAAAATGAGTCTGAAGGTTGATTCTTCTGTCTAAGATTCTACTTAATCTTAGAAAGTGATTAGGTTGAATCACCCTCAGCTGAAACCCTGGAAGGGCTCAGTGTAACTCTTTCTCAACAGAAGGTGACAGCAACTTTGTTCTCATCTCAAAAGACTGAATTTAGTAGGGAAAAGAAGGTGCTCCCCATTTTAGAGCAGGTAGGGCAGCTGGTAGGGGTAGAACAATAGGAATAATGGAAAAAAAAACAAAACCCAAACCCTTTTTTTTCCAATCTTGTCTCATCCAAACAGGACTACTAAACTATGATTTGGCCCATCTAGAATGTAATTATTTTTAATAGATAAATATCTTAAATGTGGTAAGAACAATAAGATTGAGCTTATAGGCATTTGGATCATTTTCCCTCAACTCCAGTTCTACAATGGCTGTGTTTCCTATAGTACCTTTCCATAAACTGCTTCAGAGAACTGGGTAAATCATTCAAAATGCAAATTCCTGGGTCCTACCGCAGCCCTAAGGAATTTCTCTTTGGTGCCAAGGAAATGCTTCCTTTTAACAAGAGTGCAGGTGATTCTAAAGGTAATAACGCAGTAGAGTAGATATTTAAGAGCTAGAAGTCTTACTAGAGACTCATTCTCACCTTCCACTCAAGGGGAGATACACCCAAACCTATGGAAGGAGTAAACAACACTCGGAGTCAAGATGGATTGTATGGACTAAATTGAATGAACTAGACTTCTCTTTGGCGGTCCTTTCTTCTTTTTTTTTTTTTTTTTTTTTTGAGACGGAGTCTCGCTCTGCCACCCAGGCTGGAGTGCAGTGGCCGGATCTCAGCTCACTGCAAGCTCCGCCTCCCGGGTTCACGCCATTCTCCTGCCTCAGCCTCCCGAGTAGTTGGGACTACAGGCGCCCGCCACCGCTCCCGGCTAGTTTTTTGTATTTTTTAGTAGAGACGGGGTTTTACCGTGTTAGCCAGGATGGTCTCGATCTCCTGACCTCGTGATCCGCCCGTCTCGGCCTCCCAAAGTGCTGGGATTACAGGCTTGAGCCACCGCGCCCGGCCTGGCGGGCCTTTCTTCTTTAGGTCATGAAGGAAGGATAGTTTAGGTCAACCTGCTACATCAATAGATTGGGTAAGGGGAACTCTCATGGGATAAAATAACTAACATTGTTGAGCACTTGCACTAATCATTTTATTAGATGCTCTACATTTATCATCTTCGTCAATCGTCACATCAGCCCTAGGAGATACTATTACTGACATCTTTAATAATGACTTGATATTTAATACATTGACATTCAGTTCAAAAATTCTAACCACAGGTTTCTTTCTTCTCCATACCTCTCTAGGAACTTGGTCTGCAGACCATCCGGAGGAATAAAAAGGTTGGCCTTAGTAGTCAAAAACAAAGCTGATAGCCAGACATGCCCTGATTTCTGCCTTTGTTCCAGCTTTGACATATTATCTGTTGCCTTATTTCTCGTTGCCTCTTCTACCTGTAAAATGCTTTTCACTTTCTGTCTAGGTTAAAGCTAAACTGAATCTATGGCTTTAATTAAATTAAGATCCTAAACTCTCTAGCTTAAGTGTAAATGAAGTACAGTAATTTTCCTACTGAACCCTGCTTATTGTGTCCCTGGAACATTCTAGAACACCTGCCTTCTACCCTCTGGTTGGGAGACGCAGCCACCACATCCCTTCATCTCATAGTGTTTTGAATAAATTTTCAAATCCTTATTGTTCAAAGTTGTTCGGGGGTTCTGTTTCAGAGCATAAAATCTAAAGGTTATAGTAGAACAAGGCACCTTCTTAAAAGAAATCTTGCTTTAGACTGTCAGTTACAGAGAATTTCTAAAGTAAAATTGAAGCAACTACAACTTCTCCTTAGACACTTTGGAATCTAACCACTGAAGGACCTTTTTAAAGAGATAGCTTCTCTTCTTTCTGAAGATCAATTTCTCCCAAGGCCAAGATTGTCCTTTTCTCCCATCTCCTGCTAGCCATTGCAAATGAGGGAAGAGCATTATTCATCTCTCCTCTCGTTTTCTTCCTGATTCTTTTTTCAGTCAGTTTTGCTCCTGGGTTCAAGTAGCATTACCACTCTTTCATAAGCAACAGAGATTCTCACAGGGCAAAAAAAAAAAAAAAAAAAAAAAATCTAATGATTCACAGACAGCTCTGGAGCCTCTCTTCATTCTCGGTAATTGCTAGTCCCAAGAACTAGAATTGCAAATGGGCACAACCTATATCCTTCCTGTGGAAGAGGAGGCCTTTCTCTTGAGCTGAAGTTCCAGAAGAGCAGTTAATGTTCAAGAGAAATTGAACTCAACTCAGCAACAAAGGACTCTATTTTGCAGAGCAACATATCAGCTAAATGTGATTGTGCCAAACACATTAGGTGCTTATTTGGGGTCGTGCTAGGCCTTTAACAAGTAACTGGAAAACCTTCTTGCAGCCACAATCTCATCGTCGTTAGTAGGAAGATAAGTGGGGAGGAAAAAGTTGAACAAATGTTTGGGGTCACCATTGAAAATCTAATGTCTGCAATATTTTTCTCCTCGTAACTTGGAAACGTTCCCAGTTCATTTTCAGTCCTGTTGTGAGCACAGTTCTGAAGGGTTTATTCTTGTCAAAATAAGTTTGTTTTGTTTTGTTTATGTTGGGTTTTTAATGTTGTCTCTTGACCCTTAATGCTCAGGTTCTTGTGGGAGTTCATCAACCACATCCAATGTTACCTTGAGGGGGAAGAAGAGGGTGATGCTCAGAAGCTAAACAAGACAGTGGCCACATGACCCTCTATTGACTAGCCCCAAGTAGAAAGTCCTGTGGTTTTATGTTTAATGGTAATAGCTGATCATATATGGCATAATTTTCTATCAGCTTCCTACTCAGTCACTATAAACACAGACTTGAAATAGTACTTTAAATGTCCAAATACCTAAATGTGGTAAACTGGAGGTAACTATTTCTAGGTAGTTCAATTTTTGAAAGTCATGATCAGCCACACAACTGTTTTGTACATACTTATTTTCTCATGCACTTTTCTGTATGCAAATAAAGCTATAAATTTACTCATTTCAATAAACTGGAGTGGCAGAATATCATGTGGTACCATCGGTTTATTCTACCTGCTTTGAGTTGATATTAGAGGCAAGCTATAAAACATACCAGTCTGAAGTGGAGAAAATGTTAGCTATAATACATTCTGGATTGTCACAAAAATGAAGAGAAAGTGGAAATCCATGAAATAGGACCATGGGTAAATTACCATCTGATCTATTTCAGCACCTTCTTCTGTCTCAAACCTACACACACTCCCTTTCTGGGAGTGTAAGGAAGACTAGTAGACCTGTACCAGAACAACCTCAGCTGACATCCACTATAAAATCACTCATTAGTGCACTATTGGTTCATGCCTTTTACCCTTGGCTGCCTCTTGTTTTTTATTCAGTCATGTTTGACCTCACCAAGACACAACTGTGTGGACTGCTCTAGGCTGGCATAGGCCCCTCTGGAGAGCTGTTGCATGAGATGAGCGGGCTGATGAACAGATGTTTTTAGCATTAGGACACTCTTAAACTTTCTCACCTAGTATAAAAGTTCAAGGTGCTCATTCATTTTAAAAAGACCTGCAACTACAAAAAAGAGAATCCCAAGGTGGGCTTTGCTTGGATGTAGAAGTCTTGGTGTTAAACCTAACTTCTCTGAGGAATAAGACAACATTTTGGGGAAGGATTATCTATTGGTGTATAATATTTTGGAATGTTCCTTATTTCTGCCTTACCTTTCTCCTTGACCGAAACATTTGATCTCTTTCTAACAATAGTGAGGTGGAGTAGAAATACACTCCATACAAAAGCAGGTTCCAGGAGAACTGAAAGTAAGCCACAGATGAGCTAGAGAAGGCTGCTGATAAGAACATGTTGCACAAATTATCTAGCTTATCCAGGTGCTCTGCAGTGCGTCTAACCCATTGAGCCTGTGTGTTATCTCCACGTGGCTTAATCTGTGAGATCTTGCCAGAGGTTAACTTGCTGGTGTGTACAAGAGGAGGACATTCCTTTCAGTGCAGTACGAACTACTGTTGATCAAGCAGAGAGCGGCAGTTACTGAAGTGTCCCTGCAAAGTGGAAACACACCTGTTCCTTATACAGTCGGCTCGCCTAACCTCAGATTTCGCATCTGCAGATTCAACCAGCCACAGCTGGAAAGTATGTGAATCGAAAATACAATAAAATAAAAATAATGCAGCAATTAAAATAATACAAATAAAAACAATCCAGTATAACAACTATTTACACAGCATTTATATTAGTTATTATAAGTAATCTATAAATAATTTGAAGTGTATGAGAGAATGTACATAGGTTATATGCCACGTTATATGAGGGACCTGAGTATCCACAGATTTTGGTATCTGCAGGAACTAATCCTCCACAGATACCAAGGGATAACTAATTTATTTAATAAGCAGTGGTATTCACACCTGTGTGCCAGAAGTTCCGCTTTTCATGGTGACCCTATTATCTTGGAAAGACAGTTTCCTTTACATATCAAATATATCTAAGCTAAAAGCTGAACTTTAACAGCCAGCATACCCCTAAATTTCTCACATAAAAGCAATACAAAGGGCTGAGGTATAGACTTTCCCAAGATAATCTTGTATCTGTGAAGTACTTTACCATTTATGCAAGATAACATTATTCCATTGATGCCATTCATAATCCTTTGAGGTGGGATCTGTTGGTGTAAGTCTTACTCAGGCAAGACTGGCATCCATGCTTTAAAAAAAGCTGCACTCTACCCCAACTCTTAAGGGAGTGTTTTTCACAGTATTTTATTATAACAGTGTGTGTTGTAGTAGAGAGATCCTTTCATCCATTGATCTCAGACTTTACCATCAAAATATTAACTGTGGTGTCTAGAGAGAGCCAGAGGGTAATTTTGTGTCTTTCCTGAGGTGGAAGCAAAAAAAAAAAAAAAAGGCAGGGGGCGGGGGGAATAGAGGATGTAGCTAACTCAGGAGTTTGGTTGGCCGTGGAATTACCTGATGAGTGAGGACTCTGACCCATATTCCCGGAATAGGTTTAATGCAAAATCCAGGAAAAGATGGGAGCTGCCCCAAAGCCCCTGGTAAATATTTAAGCTATTACCATTTGAGGAGGTTGCTAAATAACAAAACAAATAATTATTGCTGGGAAATGATATGTTTTGAGCTAATTCCCTTCTGCTAAAAATAATTAAAACTCATGTTCTAGGCTGATATGACCAACAGGGACATGTACAAGGCTATGTACTGGCAGCAGCTCTGTTAACACGTCGTAATTATAGCAATGCTGATGGACAAGGGCCAGCCATTTGTCATCTCACCTGATGAGTGGCCAAGCCCCTCATTTGCCCTTGCTTGAAATTGTGTCCTGTATTTAATTACTAAACTTCTACCACGTACTGAAATCATACAAGTGCTTGTCTCCAGCAAGACCATGGTGTGGGCTGCTCAGTGACAAAGAAGCTGGCCTTCTGCAGAGATGAAAGATGAGGTTGTTAAAAATGGAAGGAAAAAAAAAAAAGCCCAACTCTGAAATTCTTTATGACTAAGTTTTCCTTGTGATATTGATTGTGGAATTTTCTCTCAACTCTTTATTCACTTGGTTGATTTTAATCATTATTTTATCTTACTTATAAGAAAGCAGAATCATTACTGCTCTAAAAGTTACAGGGTAACCTGACTGGACTGGAATTGAGTGGAGGATGCTTCTGGGGTGTGTCTGATGCTGCCTCCACTTGTACCTACTTAGACTAATTGATCACCATAGAAATGGGGTATAGCAGAGGGCTGAATGGAATTAAGATAAATATTGATAGAGTTGGCAAAATCAGAAAAGAGGAGGGCAGAGAGGCACCCATGAAAATGCTGAAATGACTGGAGAAGAGGCTGGAGACTGAGTGGGGAGGGAGTCATACAAATAGTCAAGAGTATTGGTGAACAAAAGGGTAGGACATGGCATAGACAGACACTGAGAACCTCAAAAGAGAAGAGGATTGTGCTGAGTCTTCCTTTAAAATGAAATGCTGTAATGTAATCAAGTGTGCCCTACATAGTTCTATGTGATGGTAAACAGATCTAAGCCACAGGAATCCTTATTACTGTAAAGGGACAGCCAGACTTACATCACCTCGACTGAACTTCACAAAGAGCTTCAGAACCACTCAGTAGAGAAATTTGTTCTTTCCTCCTTCATTATAAAAGAGCTCATCTGAAAATGCTAGAAGGAAAATGGCACAGGACCAGCAAGGAAGAGAGCTGGGCTCTGATGCTTCCCCTGCCCTAACCATTCGACCTTAAGAACAAGGATGTCATTTTCCCAATCTGCATTCATTCATTCATCTATTAGTGCTTGTAATTCATAAATGTGCTAGACGCAATGCTAGATGTGAGGGGCATAACAGCAAATAAGACACACCTAAAACCTGCAATTGACGGTGATCTCCAAGTTCTCTCTATTCAATGAGTCTAGTTATCTCCACTGACTACACATGTTGTAAGTGGAAGCCCTAAAATTTCACTGTGGTATTGCGAGACCTGTGGATCTTTGGACAGTCGGAAAGAAATAGCTATGGAATGTACACTAAGATCCCTTTACTTACTGCTAAATGACTTTCAAGAAACAGTTTCCATCACTATAAAAGAACCAAATGGAAATGACCCTCAAGACATTTATATGAAATCAGTAAAAATTAAGTGTTTCTGCCTGCAGGTCAGAGTTTTAATGTACATATGCCTGTGTCTGCCTTAAAAACTGGGAAAAGTATTATTAAGCAAAAAACTTAGTTCACTATCACAAAGTTCCCAAGAAAATTGAAACTAAGAAGAAAACAAAGGGCAACTGATTGGTGAAAACCCTCGGCAGAGTGGAAAACCCTGGAATCAGAGTTTAAAGACGTGGTTTGTTCAAATCTCACCCCTGCCTCTTCTGTGTGTGTAGCCTTGCAGGTATTTCTCTGAGCCTCATCTGTGAGACTAGAATAAAAGCTTACCTTCTATGGAGTTGACAGGACTCAGTAAGAAATTTTATAGTAAAGCACCCTATAAGCAACATGACATAGTTAAAATAATAACAATAGTGATAGCAAGGTAGGAAAAGCCTGAGATGTGGAGCCAGATACAGCAAGTACAAATTTGCAGTTACTCATCCCTGGCTGATGCTGGACAAATGATGTAATCTCAATGTGTCTCCATTCCCTCAGCTGTAAAACAGGTTATTTTGAGGACTAAATGAAATTGCATATATATGTATATATGGCCTGACACATATTAGAAGTTCAATAAACATTTATTTTGTAATTTGGAAGCCTATAAGTGTTCTACAAATGAAAATGTTATTATGTTCACTGCTCTAGTCTAACGCATGATGATGCTTTATTTCTGTGACATACACACAGAAACATAAGCCTCATTTCAAATCATGTCAGACACATGATAAATGTTAAGGACAAGAAAGAGTTAAAAGCATTATAAAAATGTAAAGCATATTATTCATATATTTTATATATATAATATATAGATTATATAAGTATGCATTATAGTATGTAATATATTATTACATACTATATATTATAATTACATAATTTATAAAATGTAATATATAATATAATTTGGCTCTGTGTCCTCACTCAAATCTCATCTCAAATTGTAATCCCCACATGTTGAGGGAGTGACCTGGTGGGAGGTGATTGGATCAAGGGGACAGTTTCTCCTGTGCTGTTTTTGTGATAGTGAGTGAATTCTCATGAGAGCTAATGGTTTGTTTTTGAGACGAAATCTCGCTCTTGTCTCCCACGCTGGAGTGTGACAGCACGATCTCGGCTTACTGCAACCTCCGCCTCCTGGGTTCAAGCAATTCTCCTGCCTCAGCCTCCCGAGTAACTGAGATTACAGGCGCCTGCCACCATGCCCAGCTAATTTTTGTATTTTTAGTAGAGACAGGGTTTCACCACGTTGGCCAGGCTGGTCTTGAACTCCTGACCTCAGGTGAGTCACCCGCCTCGGCCTCCCAAAGTGCTGGGATTACAGGCGTGAGCCACCATGCCCAGCCAGCTAATGGTTTTGAAGTATGGCACTTCCTCACTCTTGCTCTCTCCTAATGCCATTTAAGACATGCCTTGCTTTCCTTTCACCTTCCACCATGGCTGTAAGTTTCCTGAGGCATCCCTAGCCATGCAGAACTGTGAGTCAATTCAACCACTTTTGTTTGTAAATTACCCAGTCTCGGGTGCTATCTTTTTTTTTTTTTCTTTTTTTTTTTGAGACAGAGTCCTACTCTGTCACCAAGGCTGGAGTACAGTGGTGCAGTCTCAGCTCACTGCAACCTCCGACTCTGGGTTCAAGCAATTCTCTTGCCTCAGTCTCCCAAGCAGCTGGGATTACTGTCACCCACCACCATGCCTGGCTAATTTTTTTGTATTTTTGATAGAGACAGGGTTTCACCATGTTGGCCAGGCTGGTCTCGAACACCCGACCTTAGGTGATCTGCCCACCTGAGTCTCCCGAAGTGCTGGGATTATAGGCGTGAGCCACCGTGCCAGTCAGGTAGTATCTTTGTAGCAGCGTGAAAATGGACTAATACATTATATATTGCCAATATATAATATATAATTAATATGCTATTAGTATACTTTACTGCTCTCATTATTTTTCTACTTTACATTTAACCTGAACTATAGTGATAAAATAAATACAACTGAGCAATTCAGAAAAGCCCCCTATTCAAACTAGTCAGCAAAAAATATCCACTCTCTCCCTCATCCCCCTTCCATTGATTTAGTCTCCAAAGAGACAGGTGATTTGTCAATCTCCAGTCACATCAACTTATCAAGTCTAATCATCACAATTTCTAATCAATTAGCATCAAATCTAGTTAGTATAAAGCATCCCATTCTGACTGCTTTTCTGTCTTTATTTCCGTAAGTATCTTGATAGGGTCCAGAGAGGCCTCATAAGAGCCCTCAACATTGCTACAGCATTTTTCTTTTTTTGAGACAGAGTCTCACTCTGTGGTCCAGGCTGGAGTGCAGTGGTGCCATCTTGGCTTACTGCAAATTTTGACTCCCGGGATCAAGCAATTTTCATGTTTCAGCCTCCCAAGTAGCTGGGATTACAGGAGCACACCACCCCACCTGGCTAATTTTTGTATTTTCAGTACAGATGAAGTTTCACCATGTTAACCAGGCTGGTCTCAAACTCCTGGCCTCAAGTGATCCACCCGTGTCTACCTCCCAAAGTGCTGGGATTATAGGGGTGCACCACTGTGCCTGCCCTGCTACAGCATATTTGACAGATTTGTACTGTTTCCAAATGTAGCCCATCTGTTATTAGCCAAGACTCACAGGAAGTGTCTTTCAGGCATGGACTCATCCCATGACATAGTTACAAGAGTTGTGGCATCCATTCGAATCATCTTGTTACTTGGCAGTTCTGCATGGCCTACACTCCACAGCAAGCTCAGGAAGAAGTGAGATCAGTCCCATTAAAGACCTCAAATTCTCTGCATAAAAAGGAGAGGGGCCAAGAAAGTAGGTGAAAGTAGATACATTTTACCCCGGGTAGGAACATCAGTGGAAAAGGTAAGGCAGTATTGGACAAAAAAGCTGTATATTCTGTCTTCCCTCAACCCCACCCCTTGTTTTGCAGGTCTTTATATGTGCTAATGTTTGAAATTTACCTATAGGTAATAACAATACTGATGAAGTCCCTTTAAGAACTATATCCAGAGATGTCTGATGTCCTTCTTCTCAAGGTAGTCATCCTCAATCTCAACCCTGGCTACACGTTAGAATGAACCACAAAAGCGTGATTTTGAAAGCATGGATGCAGAGTGTCATCACAAGTCAATCAACTTAGAGCTGAGCGGACAGCGGGCAGCTATCACTACTGTTCTCAAGAGTCCCCAGGTCATTCTATTTTTGCAGTCAATGCTTTAAGAGCAGTTGTGATGTTCACATTCTCTGATGTTCCCAAAAATGCACTGCTCTTCCCACAAGTGCTGGGAAGCATGAAATGTGAGGGGAAAATTCTTTTTCATGGGCAGGAACAAGTTTTCTATCTCAGATTCTATCTTGTGTGATGCTGAGATAAGGAGACCAGTCTTTCTGGTGGATGCCCTTAATGCCTTCGGGAGTTTACATCTCATTCTTCAAAATGTTCCACTCTGCCTATAAGGAAAGCCAGGATTATAAATGCATTTGCTCACATGGAAATAACCCCCACACAGCCCATTTGCAGATTAAAAAAAAAAAAAAAAAAAAAAAAGAAGCATCTACGTCTGTGCCATCCTTTCCATTAAGTGCAGTTCTTTACTAACTTTGACTTTATGCCTCCATGAGAAGCATCCACAGGCTTTTTTTCCCCCAAAATTGCATACTCCCTCATCTTCCACCCAACCCCTCCAGTCTTGCAAAATAAGAACTGCTGGGGGTTCTTCATTTTTGTTTCTGGGTTTTTTTTGGTTTGTTTTTTGTTTGTTTGTTTGTTTGTTTTTGCCAGAATTTTGCTCTTGTTGCCCAGGCTGGAGTTCAGTGGCCCCACCTCGGCTCACCGCAACCTCTGCCTCCCAGGTTCAAGCGATCCTTCTGCCTCAGCCTCCAGAGTAGCTGGGATTACAGGAGCCCACCACCATGCCTGGCTAATTTTTTTGTATTTTTAGTAGAGATGGGGTTTCACCATGTTGGCCAGGCTGGTCTCGAACCCCTGACGTCAGGTGATCCACCCACCTCAGCCTCCCAATGTGCTGGGATTACAGGCGTGAGCCACCGTGCCCAGCCTTTGTTTCCATTTTCACACAGCACTGCTGCCCATCTTAGGGACTTCAGCATTCACAGGCCCATTGCCCTACATCTACTTGTCAATATGAGAAAGCAGGAGGCCAAGAATTACAAAATGATGCTCCTTTGGTTGGACTTCAGTACCCAGGCCACCCAAATTGACAAAAACCCTGAATGCAGACAAACAATACTTGTTCCCTGTCCTCTGGCCCTTTGCAAATAAATGCCTTACCCGACCTGCTCTGCCACCCCACTCGCAGCCACCCAGCAAGAGCAGCATGTCAGCCTGCTGGAGCTTTGCAGCTGCAATCTGCATTTTAGAAATAAGCGTCCTCACAGCAGAGTACACGCCCAGGTGAGTCAGTTACTTTTCTGCTTGTCTCTGGAAGTTTCCTGTAGGATTAGCATTTCAAGGTCTTTTTAGCAGCAAAGTACATAACAATGTTAATCCACATTGCAATATACAGAGCCCTAGCATTTAAACTTTGAAAAAAGATAAGAAAATACATAGGGTGCATCTTTGCAAGTTTTCTATGGAAATCTGCTGCTTTTTCTGGGTATTTATTTTCAACAGACACTCAAATGTTAAGATTGAGGTATTCTTTAAATATTTGGAATTATAAAATAGAGCTTGTTTTCACCAGTGTGTGATAAACCTGGGTTTATTAGTGCCTGATGTCTAAGAAGTTTAAAATTAAGGAAATTAATCTTTCCCTCACTCTGCCTCAATGTCTGACCCCTTTAACATTTGGATAAATCACCCTTTTGCCTCCACTTTAGGCAAAGGTTAACTATTTTGTTTCTTTTCCTTGACATCCTGAGTTGTGTTCAGAGGCATGCATTTTGTTTAGGGCCATTTGGGATTTAGGTCATATTTCTTCCATTCCAGAATTGTGGTGATGCAGACCTGTCACTCAGGCTTTGACCGAAGACACTTTTTCTCCTTTTTCTCTGATCCTAATCAGGAATGCAAAGCCTATGGCAAGTCACCCAGGAAACAAATCACCCAGATAATAAGTGTTTATTGAACACCTACACTGTACCGAGAAATGGTGGTGGTTAGGGTCACATGAGGCATCCTTCCTTCCAACCTGGAGTCATCGGAGTAGACATCGAACTGTGTAATTCAATACAGGATGATCTGTCCTGGTGAAAGTACTGAAATATTCCTCACTTCAGCAGTATGGCTGGGGGGAACGTCTGCCCAGGCCCTGTTCCTCTGCTCAGACATAACCATAATCTGCTTCCAATTCCCCATTGGTCATTTGACTCTTGGTTTACCCAAATGCTGTTTTGAACTTTGATGTCTGTCTCCAGTACATCTTCGCCTGCCTCTTGGCTGCAGTTGGAGGCCACCACTCACCAAGTGGGTTATTCACAGGGCTGCATCTTTCAGGAGGGGGCACCCAGAGGTGCTAGACAGACAAACATGGGCGCTGCATCCAGTGCTCGACCAGACCTTTCCTTCATCCCTCCTCTTTCCATATTATCTGTAAAGCATTGTACCATTCAGGACATATTTTTGTTTGGTGGGCATCTGGGCACAAAAGGAATGTGGAAAGGCAGTTCCTCCAAGTTGCTTTAGCTCTCTTGAACTTCACCTGACCCTGTCTTCAGCTAAAAAAAAATAGTAATAATAATTCAAACAACCCACATTCCTAGATTGTGGCTCCTGCTGATCAAAAATGAGAGGCTGTGGGGAAGCTTCTATTGCTTTGAAGTGCGTACCCCCTGGGTCCTGGCCACACTCAGCTGTTTCAGGGAGAACCGGAAGGCCCCCTTAGCTGGACCCCAGCTCCAGCAGCTGCACGGCTGAGTTTGGTTTGGCTTCGTGGGCTCCCATTGCTATGCCCTCTTGAGTTTGCCCGGGTTGCCCTGCTCTGAACGCTCTGTGCTTTGCCCTTTGACGGGGGTTGAAGTCAAAACAGAGTGTTCAGAGCCCTCAGTCATGAAGTGAGATGATTTGTTTGAATAATAGCTAACTGAAAATTGCAAAATAACTTTTAAAAATATAAATTTACCCTCAGAATAAAGCATTCCTCTGAAGCTAGACTTCCCAGGCTCAGGTCGAGGCCCCATTACTTACCAACAGTGTCAGTTTGGGCGGGTTGCTTGGCCTTTCTGTACCTGGGTTCCCTCGTCTGTAAGATGTGGTTTTATTTATGTCCCGGGACTACCGTAACAAAGCACCACAAGCTGGATGGCTTCAAACAAAAGAAATGTATTGTCTCACAGTTCTGGAGGCTAGAAGTCTGAAATCAAGGTGTTGGCAGGGCCATGCTCCCTCAGATACTCTGGGAAGGGTTCCTTCTAGTTTCTGGTGGTGGCCAGCACTCCCTTGTATTTTGTTTTTTGGTTTCAGGTCTCTCATTTCAGTCTCTGTCTCTATCATCACAAGGCCATCTTCACATCATCTTCCCGTTGTATGTGTCTTTATAAAAATGTCCCCTTTTTAAAAGGACACCAGTCAGATTGGATTAGGGCCCACCCTAACGATGGCATTTTAACTTCATTACCTCTGTAAAGACCCTATTTCCAAATAAGGTCCCAATCTTATTTGATACTTAAGACCAAATAATTATCTGGGGCTTAGGACTTCAACATACCTTTCAGGGATGGCGGGCAGGCACAATTCAACTCATCACAGTGGTAATGATAACATCTATCTAATAAGGTTTTTGTTGTGAACATTAAATAGATATACATGTAATGTACTTACGACATCTGTGCCTGGCGCATGGTAAGAACTTAATAAATGTCAGGTATTTAAAAAAAAAATAACCTTGCTGTGCTTTCACTTTGATATCTTTCTTGTTTAGGAAGGAAGGGTTGGAATTACAGCTAGCCTTCAGGGCTCTCCCATGGCTGAAGACATCTTAGCCACAGCTACAGTGACCTATTATTACTGGAGAACTGTCAGGGATTTCTAACTACTGTTTTTTTCTTTTCTTTTTTCTTCTTCTTCTTTTTTTTTTAAATGAAGATTAATGTGCCCATGAGAACTGGCCATGAGGGGGATATCATCTCTTATGTTTCTCAAGGTAGACCATCAATATTAAAAACCACCCTGAGCATAGATTGGTAGCTCAGAGCACTGCTTCTGGAGCCAGGCAGCCTGGGTTTGATCCCATGCACCACAATTTACTGGCTCTGCGCCTTAAGTAAATTCTTTAGCTTCTCTAAACCTGTCCCTCACCTGCTAAGTAGGAAAGATAATGTGTCCCGCTGTGAGGAATACCTGAGATAACAAAAACAACATGCTTACACAGCACCAGGTAAACAGGAAGTGCTCTGTGAGTGTACCTATCAGTACTTTTTCTCTCTAATTTGTAAATAACAAAATATGCACATGGTTCAAAGATCAAAAGTAAAACACGGTACACATTGAATATCTTACTTTCCCCAGTCATGACTTTCTGTGAGGTTTGTGTTATTATATGTAAAGTATATTAAAGTATGTATAAAGTGTTTTAAAAACACTTCTTCACTTCCACCTGATCCTACCTCTACAGGTTGTCACATATGTGAGTTTCTGAGTATCCTTCCAGCAGTTCTTTTGTAGATTTAAACCATAGACTCATATGTAATCTTATTCTCTCCCAGTCTTTCACAAATGATAATCATATTATATATACTATCTTTTACTTTCCCTTTTTTTTTTTTTTTTTATGGCATATCCTGGATAACTTTCTGAGTCAGTATGAGGGAGCTTCCTCATTCTCATAGCTGATTAATTCTTACTGATGAACATTTGGGTGTTTCCAATCTTTTGAACTAGAAATAATGTTGCAATGAATATCCTTGTTTATGTATCATTCTGTAAGTGGTTAGGTGTACCTGAGGATTAATTCCCAGAGTGATCTGAGTCAAAAGCTAATCACTTTGTGACAGTGCTAAAATTGCCCTGTTTGTATTATTTTGCATTTTCAAAAGCAGGGTAAGAGAGTACTTGCTTCTCACGACCTTGCCACAGCAACTGTAGGCCAACCTTTTGATATTTGTCAACCTCATAGGTTTAAAAAAAAAAAAAGTTATTTCGGCACGGTTTTAATTTGCCTTTCTCTTATTGAGTCAGATTGCACATTTTTTCATACACTTAAAGGCCATATGTATGTTTTTCTTTGCGAACGATTCATTTCCTTTGTCCATTGTTCCATTGAGTCTCCTGTCTTTCTCTTACATATTTCTATGATCAATTCATAAATTAGTCTTGTCTCTGATATGAATTTCAAATATTTTTCCCTGTTTGTCATTCATCCTTTGACTTTACGTGGTATGTTTTAGTGGAGTTATTTTCATATTTAATTTATTCTTCACTTTTTAAATAGCGAAGGCGTAGTAGACTGGGGATTAGAAGGCCTGAAAGTGACTAGTTACCTGGGCTCTGGAGAAGAGTTGTCTGGGTTTCAATTCCTACTCTGCCACCAAGTAGCTGCTGTCTAATCTGAGGGCAATTCCTTACCATCTCTGTGGCTCAGGTCCTCATCTTTAAAGTGTAATAATAATAATAGTAGTAGATATTTAAGGGATGATATAAGAATTAAGTGAGATGATAATATAAAGGATTAAGGGAAGAATTCCTGACACATATAAGCGCTCACAAATGTTAGCAATTATTATTTAATTTATTTTAATTCAATTTATCTCAACAATCTAGAAAATATCCAAACATTCATTAATAGAAAAGTTTTGGATATCTAACAAACTGAAGATATTTAAAATGTCACTTTTTCCTCCTACTTTGGTTATATTCTCCTAAGTTTTTCATTTTTATATTCCATGCAAGTGAACAGATGTTTATTTATGAACTACATTTGGCCAAATAGGATAATTTGTTTACTTGTCCATTTAACACAGCAAACAGTTATCAACTTTGTCAGATGAGCCAGACGTTGCGTCAGGAACTGTAGTATAATGTTGAACACATTACGAAGGATCCCTGCCCTCTCTGGGCTTACAATCTAATGAGGAATGCTAACAAGGAAATGGCAATTGCAACTCAGTCAAGTTCCCTTGTTGCACCTCAGCCAAGTGAGGTCTGTGATGCTCCTGTGAAGCTTCTCCAGTCCACTTGCATACTGGCTTCCTCTGCTCTAACCTAATCGAGGACTTCGTTCCTATAATTCTTCCACTTTTCTCCTGCAGCATCAATACCTCCCTTTTACTGAATCATTCTCAATGGCATACAAACATGTTGTAACTTAAAAAAAAAATGTTGGCGCATTTCTCCACATTACTCTAGACCCAGCCTCATGGTATGAAATACCCTCTTATATTCTGACAACATCACATCTATATCTATGGTAAAACACCACTTATATGCTGACATCCCCACATCTATACCTATGGTGAAATACCACTTAGACTCTGACAACTCCCACAGCTGTATCTCAAGTGCAATTGCTTCCCTGAGCCCAGTGACCAATTGCATAGTCAACATCTCTTCTTGAAAAATCTAATAGGCATCCCAAACATAACATGTCTGGAGAATACCTATTGATTTCTCTACTCGTCTCTACCCACCCTGCACTACCATTTATCAAGTTACTCAGATTAAAACCTGGGACTCATACCTGACACCTCTATGTGTGTCATTCCCACTTGCAACTTAACAGTGAGTCCTGTTGGTACTATATTTAAACATATCCCAAACCTGATTGCTTTTTACTATCTCCATGGGCACCACTCACTCCAGCCCAAATCACTATTATTTCTTGCCTGCCTCCATTTTTGTCCACTCTCCAGTAGTCAATTCTCCATCTAGCAACCACGGAAATCACTGGAAAACACAAACCTCAGTGTTACTTCTGCTCTCCAACTCCTCTAAGTATTCCCAGCAAGCTCAGACTCAAATCCAAACGCCTGTCCATGGCCTGCAAGGTAGAGCTGCACCCTTCCCTGTTCCCCAGGGGCATTTGCACTCTCTTTTTTGCTCACTCTACTCTAACACCATGCTTGCTGTGCCTCCAACATGCCACGTCAGTGCCTTGCATTTATTTTTCCCTTAGCTTGGAAAACTTTATCCAGACCCTCACAGAGCTTCCTCTCTAAATTCATTTGGACCTTAATGGACTATCACCTTCTACACCCCCCCTCTTTTTTTTTCTGTGTAACAACCCATTCCAAAATAGTATCTTAAAAGAATAGCAATTATTTCCTTTGCTCATAAATCCAGGGGTTGGTTGCCTGGGCTCAGTTGAGTGGTTCTCATGGATCTCCCACATAGGTGTAGTCAGATGGTGGCTGGGGCTGGGGTCATCTTGATGGCTTATTCACTCACATGACTGTCACCTGGGCTGGGCAGACTCAGTCAGCTGGGCAGCTGAACAACTGGGTGTCCTTGGGAATCTCTCTCTCTCCACCCCCCTGCTCGTAGGTGGCTTCCTACACAGTGGTGAAAGACTTTCAGAGCAGGTACCTTCAGATAAACCAGCAGAATTAGCATGGCCTTTTGTAACCCAGCCTTAAAATTCATACAGTGTTACTTCCTCTGCCTTCTACTCATCAAGGTTGTCACAAAGGCCCAGTCAACTTCAATAGAAGCACACATAAACCCTACTTTTGATGGGAAGAGTGTCAAAGCATTGCTGGACATATTTTAAAAGCACTACACCACCTCTGAGAGGATTCTTTCATTGCTCTCCCTCCCAACTCCTGTCCTAGGGCACTCTCTATCCTCTTACCCAGCCTGCTTTGTTTTCCTTCATAACTCACATGTCTTAAGAAATATTGCATGTTGCATTTTCTGGCATACTTGCTTGCTTATTATATCTCACCCACCAGAGTGTAGGCCCCATGATGGCAAGGACATTGTCTTGCAGCCTTAGCCACTAGAACAATTTCTGACATGTACCAGGTCTTCAGTAAATGTTGGTGACCCTCGGCTCATTTAAAGCACATGAGAGAAGCTCTGAAATAAGAGTTGAGAAATCAGGAAAGGTTCTTAAAAAACTTAGTGTTGGACACTGCTGTTATATTATCTTTTCATCTTGACGAGTTGCATGAACTAAAGAAACTGTGTCAGATCCATTGGTTAAAAATGTAGTCCTAATTAGCTTGTATTTCTCCACTCAGAGGAGCCACATTATCGTATTTATTGACAAAAAGATTCCTTCATAAAGTAAGTGCTTTCCTGCCTGGGCCTACCACAAAGTATCCTGGAATTCGAGGTGCTACTGAGGCTTTCTTTTTCTAAAACTGGAAACTCTTCTTCGTGGCAGGATAATAGGACCAGGTGTATATCAATGACCCTTCGTTTAATGCATTTCTGGCCCAGAGGTAGATCTACCTGCCACGTTGATGTACATCACTTTGATCTAGGAAGTGACTTTCAAACTGAGATTGAAACACTTGGAGGTATGTTTTGTTTGATAAACACATTTCATCTAAGAATCCAGAAAGTGCTTTACAAATACTTCTCCACTCAGCCTAATAGCACAGCAGGGTGATAGGCAGGTGGTAAGTGTTGTACATATGCAGTCCTTGAACTACAAAAGATGATCTGCTGAGTGAGTTAAGTGGGCTGAGGAGGGGGTGTTGGACTCAGAGGATGAAAGACCGAAGAAGCTAGTCAAGATCACCTATGTTCTTTCTTGATATTTGTGCAGCATATTCTTTCAATAATATATTCTTTTTGTAGGACTTGTCATTCTCTCCGAACAATTCCCATGAGTTCTGCCTTTACTGTGCTTCCAGTGAGCCAGGTACCTGGGACAGTGAAGGCAAAACAACCGGGTGATAAAACAACTTTCAATTTATTTTTGCCTAATTTGACATCATTTAGGTGTAAGCTTAAAATAGGTCCAGGCAAGAGTCAGGTTGTCCAACTGACGTGCTTTGCCTGGGACTGCTATATGTTTAAAAATACTTACATTCTTGTTAACTTGCTGTATCTCAAGATGTCTAAAAGTCATGAGGCTATTAGATGCAGAAATTAGTAAATATGCTATGACCACTCAGCTTATTTCAAAGAGGATTTAGGTTGGGGGAAAAAAGCCAGCACAGGAAACAGGGAAACATTGCACTGAACTAAGAGCTAAGAGTTGTCAAGTCTAGACCTAGTTTTCTACTAACTGTTCAACTTTGGATAAGTAGTATAATTCTTCATTTTTAGTTTCCCATCTATAAAAAAGAACTAGTAATGCTTACAAACTTTACCAAGAAAAGGTAAATGTTTAAGGAGAAAATGAGCTTTGAAAATTGTCTAGTAAAATGAATAGACAAATATAAGGTTTTACTTAATCAAAATCATTTATGAGTGTTATGGGCTGAATGAATTGTATCTCCCCCCCTCTGCCCCCACCATCTCATACGTTGAAGTTCTAATCCCCAATACCTGTTAATGTGACTATATTTGCAGTTAAGGCCTTTAAAAAGGTAATTAAGTTAAAATGAGGTCGTTAGTGTGGGCCTTAATCCAATATGACTGGTGTCCTTATAAGAAGAGGAAATTTGAACACAGACACGAGGCAAGGCCATGTGAAGACACAGGAAGAAGATGGCCATATACAAGCTAAGGAGTGGGACCTCAGTTGGAGTCAACACAACCTTATCTTGGTTTCAGACTTCTAGCCTCTAGAATTGCAAGAAAATAAATTCTGTTGTTTAAGGCACCCAGTCTGTGGTACTTTGTTATGGAGGCCATAGAAAACTCATACACTGAGCTTAACATCCAGAGAATGTAAGTCCTACTCCCAGGGCAAGAGATTGATATGTAAGAACCTTCCTATGGAGATAAATGAATCATTCAGGGAATGAATTCAAATCACAGTCTGCAAGATCAATAAAAGATCAAAGGCAAAGATCTGGTGCTTTGTACTAAGCCCCAAGTGTGAGTCACACTTTTAATTAAAAAAAAAAAAAGGAGTCCTTGGGTTAGAAGCTAAGAAGGAAGTAAATAAATGTACATATAATGAACGTGGACCTATTATTATTGCAAATGATGTTAGAGAACTGTCTAGAGGCAATGCCAGTATCATTGGAGCAGGGTCTAGTCACTTATGTGTGGGGAAGATGAACCGCCCTGGTTGGGTTCTAGATTTATCCAGTAATGGACTGTAACTCACTCTGGAGTATTTGCAGTGAGTTTTACCTTCCATGCATGATTCTCCAGTCTGTACAGCATCCTCTGGACCAGCATTCATTGAGGCTTGTCTGGTGGCAGGTGAGAAAGATGGAATTTCTGGAACCGAGGAAGTAACCTATCTTGGGAAAATGTTGAAACAAAATGTTAACATATTCATCTAAGTAAATGACAAACACAAAAATGATAGATGAAAACAGATAATCCAGTTTAAGGCAACAGCACTAATACCAGAGAAAACACACATTAAAAAGATTCATAGAAATGTTAATAGAACCTAGAGGAATTCCTGAAACCAATGATGTTCCAATGAGGTTCCTTTACCTCCTAGTGTAATTTAGTTTTCTATGTATATATTCGTATAGCATCTTGTTCTCGTGTTTCATTTAATTAAATATTTACTCACTTATTCACTCATCTACTCGTTCATCAATTATTTATTAATTTACTATTATTGGCTATGCACGGGGGTTACAATGGTGTTCAAAACAACAAAACAAAACAAAAACCATGATCCTCAAACTAACTAGCTAGAGTTTACATTCTAGTTAAAAATACCAGTGAGCTTGGGGACATTTCTGTTTTGTTCAGCTTGAATATCAAATACCTGGAACATAGTAGGTACTCAGAAAGGTTACCAGCTCAGTGACAATTTTAGGTCCATGGTGGTTTCAACCTTGGGTAATAACATAATGAGTACCCCTATACCTACTTGAGGTCCACCCTTCAGATATCATGTATTTCCACCAGATGTTGCCAAGCAGTATTTCTCAACATTGTTTGAACATGCGAATCACCTGGGTAACTTTTTAAAAACATTGATACCTAGAGACCATCCTCAGAGAGCTTGATTTAATCAGTATAGAGTGGGGATCACAATTTTACAATTCCTATTTTTAATATCTAAGGATTACGATATGTACTTGGTATTGAGACCCACTGCTATAGGGCATTAAGGTGTATGTCCTACACCTTAATGTATTGCCTCTTGACGAGGCCTGTCAGTTCCAGATGAGGCTGTAGTTTTATGGAAACATTCTAGCAGAGAATTTCTTAACCATGTGGTTTCAGATATGCACTAGTACTCAGACTTCCAAGAAAGCAGTTTCTTCTAGAAGTTTTGGCATCCTATGTAATATATTTTTAGCCTACAATTTTAGAAGATAGAAGCTCATCACACTTCCTGATATTCTGGAAGGTGTGGGCATGGGCCAGGCTTACAAAAATGCCACCTCCAGCCAGGAAGTCTGCTTGCAATCCTTGCTCAAAAACCATGTGGATGATTCCCCAGGAGCTCACACCCTAGAGAGATACAGGCCTAGATTTGGCCAAAACCCCATGACTAAGGACTTCCTTCCCCCTCTTTCAATTATTCAATTATTCCTTTTAAAAAGCCTTTCCTGAGTACCTTTTAAGTTCCAGGTATTTGATATTCAAACTGAACAAAACAGGAAAGTCCCCAAGCTCACTGGTATTTTTAGCTAAAATGTAAACTTCTACTTTGGGGATCATGTTTTTGGTTTTGTTTTGTTTTGAACACCATTGTAACTCCCATGCTTAGCCAATAATAGGAAATTAATACATATTTGATGAATGAATAGATAAATGATGAGCGAATAATTAATTCAGTGAAATATGAGAACAAGATGCTATAAGAATATGTACATAGAAAACTAAATTACACCAGGAGGTTAAGGCAGATTCTCAGAAAAAAAAATAATGTATGTCCAAGATGAGATCAACGTAGTGAATAATGAATAGCATGGTTAAAAGCCTGAAGACATGAGAAAAAGTGGCTAGTCTTGAAATTTTAATGTTCAGTGTAGCTGGAGCTTAAGTGGAAAAAAGTAAAGTTGGAGAATTAGGAAGGGGATAGACCATGTAGAGCTCTCTAGGGAATGTGCTTTTGTTTCCTATCACAGCTGTAACAAATTACCACAAACGTAGTGGCTTAAAACACAAATTTATTATCTAACAGTTCTAGAAGTCAGAAAATTGAATTAAGTTTCACTGGGCTAAAATCAAGGTGCCAGCAGGGCTGGATTCCTTTCTGGAGGCTCTAAAGAAAAATCATGTCCTTGCTATTCCCAGATTCTACAGCTGCCTGTGCTTCTTGGCTCATTGCCCTCTTCTTCCATCTTCGGAGCCAGCAACAGCAGGTGGAATCCCTTTTCATGCTTTGAATTTCTCCTGCCTTTTCTGTCTTCACATCTCTCTCACCCACTCTTCTCCTTTAACGAGCCCATGTAATCAGAGTGGGTCCAACCAAATAATACAGGATGATCTCCCCATAATCACATTTGCAAAGCCCCCTTTGCCGCGTAAGGCAACATATTCACAGGTACCAGGAATTGGAACAGGGATATCTTTGAGAGTTGTTTTTCTGCCTATTGCATTATGTTTAAAAAATCTTAGACTTCATCACAAGAGTGGTGGGAAGCTACTGAAGGGTTCTGGGAACTGAATGGTAAGATCAAATTTGCGTTTTTAAAAGACCCCTCTGGATGCCTTGTGGAAACTGAATTAGAGAGTAATTTTTGTAGTCATCTAGGAGATATATAAGGTTGGTGTAGACAAGAAAAAACATCTGAAAGAGATGAAGAGAATGGATGGATTTGAGAGTCATTTACAAGACTGTAAACAACAAATTTTTGTTGATGGCATAGATGAGGACTGAAGTGTAGGATGAGACAAGTAGCACCAGGTCTCTAATTAGAATGACTGTGTAAATGGAAGTGCCATTTACCAAGACAATAAATACAAGGGAGAAGCATATTTGAGAGGGGAGAAAAATTAATGCACTTATTTGGGAATGCATTGAGTTCAATAAGCCATGAAGACCTTCGAGTGCATGGTCCAATTGGAAGTTGTATTCAAAAATGTAAAATTCAGGAAAGATGTCTGGGCTGCTGACTTATCTCTGGGTGTCTGATATGGTTTGGCTCTGTGTCCCTACCCAAATCTCATGTCAAATTGTAATTCCCATGTGTTGAAGGACAGGTATAGTGAAAGGTGATTTAATTATGGGAGTGGACTTCCCCCTTACTGTTCTTGTGATGGAGTTCTCATGAGATCTGGTTGTTTAGAAGTATGTAGTACTTCTCCCTTCACTCTCTATCTCTTGTGCTATGTGAAGATGTGCTTGCTTCCCCTTCACCCTTCCCCCATGATTGTGTTTCTTGAGGCCTCCCCGGCCATGCCTCCTATACAGCCTGTGGAACTCTGTGTCAATTCAACCTTTCTTCTTTAGAAGTTACCCAGTCTCAGGTAGTTCTTTATAGCCATGTGAGAACAGACTAATACAGAAAATTGGTAACAAGAGTGGGACATTGCTTTAAAGATACTTGAAAATGTGGAAGTGACTTTGGAACTGGGTAACAGGCAGAGGTTGGAAGAGTTTGGAGGGCTTGGAAGAAGACAGGAAGGGAAGATGAGAGAAAATTTGGAACTTCCTAGAGATTTGTTGAATGAATTTGGCCAAAATGCTGATAGTGATATTTACAATGGAATCCAGGCTGAGGTGGTCTCAGATGGAGATGAGGAACTTATTGGGAACTAGAGCAAAGGTCCTCTTGCTATGTTTTATCAAAGAGATTGGTGGCATTGTGCCCCTGCTCTAGGGATCTGTGGAACTTTGAACTTGAGAGAGATGATTTAGGGTATCTGGTAGAAGAAATTTCTTTTTTTTTTTTTTTTTTTTTTTTTTTTTTTTTTTTTTTTTGAGACGGAGTCTGGCTCTGTCGCCCAGGCTGGAGTGCTGTGGCCGGATCTCAGCTCACTGCAAGCTCCGCCTCCCGGGTTTACGTCATTCTCCTGCCTCAGCCTCCGGAGTAGCTGGGACTACAGGCGCCCGCCACCTCGCCCGGCTAGTTTTTTGTATTTTTTTTAGTAGAGACGGGGTTTCACCGTGTTAGCCAGGATGGTCTCGATCTCCCGACCTCGTGATCCGCCCGTCTCGGCCTCCCAAAGTGCTGGGATTACAAGCTTGAGCCACCGCGCCCGGCCTAGAAGAAATTTCTAAGCAGCAAAGTGTTCAGGATATGGCCTGGCTGCTTCTAAAATCCTATGCTCATTTGCATAAGCAAAGAGAACTTATATTTAAATAGGAAGGAGAGTGTAAAAGTTTGGGAAATTTGTAGCCTGACCATGAGGTGGAAAAGAGAAACTCATTTTCTGGGGAGAAATTCCAGTCAACTGCAGATATTTGCAAAACTAAAGAGGAGCCAAATGTTAATAGCCAAGACAAAGGGGGAAATGCCTTCAGGGCATTTCAGAGACCTTTGTGGTAGCCCCTTCTATCACAGGCATGGATATCTAGGAGGTGAAAATGATTTCATGGAGTAGGCCCAGGGCCCCACTGCTCTGTGCAACCTTGGGACATGGTACCCTGCATCACAGCTGCTCCAACTCTAGCTGTGCCTAAAAGGGGCCAAGGTACAGCTAAGGCCATTGCTTCAAAGGGTATAAACCCAAGCCTTGGTGGCTTCCACATGGTGTTGAACCTGCAAGTACACAGAAGGGAAGAGTTCAGGTTTGGGAACCTCCACCTGGATTTCAGAGGATGTATAGAAACGCCTGGAAGTCCAGGCAGAAATTTGCTATAGGGACAGGGCCCTTGTGGAGAACCTCTACTTGGGCAATGTGAAGGAAAAGTGTCAGATTTGAGCCCCTGCACAGAGTCCCCACTGGGGCAATGCCTAGTAGAAATGTGAGAAGAGGGCCACCATCCTCCAGACCCCAGATTGGTAGATCCACCAGCAACTTGCCCTGTGTACCTGGAAAAGTTGCAGGCACTCAATGTCAGCCCATGAAAGCAGCTGCAGGTGTTACTCTGCAGCGGCACAGAAGCAGAGCTGCTTCTTGCACCCACATTCCCTGAACATGAGAAATGGAGTCAAAAGAGATCATTTTGGAGCTTTAAGATTTAATGTCTGTCCAACTGGGTTTTGGACTCGCATGGTGCCTATAGCCCCTATCTGTTGGCTGATTTCTCTTTTTTGGAAAGGGACCATTTACCCTATGCCTGTACCCCCATTGTACCTTGGAAGTAACTAATTTGTTTTTGATTTTACAGGCTCATAGGCAGAAGGGACTTGCCTTGTCTCAGATGAAACTTTCAACTTGGACTTTTGAGTTAATGCTGGAATAAGTTAAGACTTTAGGGGACTGTTGGGAAGGCATCATTGTGTTTTGAAATGTGAGAAGAACATGAGATTTTGGTGGGACCAGGGTGCAATGATACAGTTTGGCACTGTGCCCCCATCTCTCATGTTGAATTGTGATTCCCACATGTTCAAGGAGGAGCCTGGTGGAAAGTGATTGAATCATGGGTCTGGACTTCCCTTTTGCTGTTCTCACGATGGAGGTCTCATGAGACCTGGTTGTTAAAAACTGTGTAGTATTTCCCCCTTTGCTCTCTCTCTCCTGATGTTATGTGAAGCCGTGCTTGCTTACCCTTCACCCTTCTTCCATTATTGTAAGTTTCTGAGACCTTCCCAGTCATGCCTCCTGTACAGCCTGTGGGACTGTGAGTCAATTCAACCTCTTTTCTTTGTAAGTTACCTTGTCTCAGGTAGTTCTTTATAGCCATGTGAGAATAGACTAATACAGTGTCGTTAGCATAAACATGAAAACCAAAGTTCTGGGGAAAATATAGAGAAAAATAAAAGAGAGAGAGAGAGAGACATCCAAGGACAGGACCTTGAGGGAAAATAAGTATTTCAAGGACTATCAGAAGAAGGGGGTCTGCATAGAAGAGTAGGAGTACTAGGCAGAGAAGAAAAAAAGAAATGAAAAAAGAGCCTATAATCCAAGAGAAGAGAGTGTCCTGAAGAGCAACAGTGGTCAATACATTGAATGTCATGAAGCAGTCAGTAAGATAAGAACTGAAAGGAACAGTGAGGCACATGGTAGTCATCACGGACTTGTGCAAGAGCAGTGTTCACAGGGCAGGATGGTTGAGAAGTGTTTGGGATGTAAGAAACGAGATGAGGGTGCTAACTACTTTCTAAAGAAATATGGCTAAAAAGAAAATAGAATTTAGCAGTAACTAAAAGGGCATGTAGAGTTTGAAGGAGGAGATAAGACTTGTTCTTCAGATGACAGAAAAACATAAATGTGTTTCAAGCAATTATTCTAAGAAGTGTTATTGTGAAGGGCAGGAGGGAGATGGAAGTGGCTGGAAGAAAATGTGAAATCAAGGAGGGTGCATGATTTGTTCATTCATTGGCTTTTTATGTTTAATGTCACAAACTTGAACAGTTTATACTACAAATGGAAAGGAGACAGTAGAGACGGAGAGTTTAAAAGGAACAAGATATTCAATGGATCTGAGTCTCTAACGGGAGCTGGGATCTAGAGCATTTGAGGAGAGATTGGCCTCGCCTAGCCTTTTCTGTGGTTTAAGAGGCTTAGCTATAGGAAGGATTAGTGTCAGGTCAGGCAAGTAGAGGTAGGGAATTTGTAGGATTTTTCTTTGGTGGTTTCTGGTTCTGTTGTGTTTTCTTTTTTTTAATAATTATCCCGGGTAATATTTCAACCAGAAGAGACTCAAATGGTGAACCAACAGAGAAAGCAAAGTTCAAAGCCAGAAAAGCACTGCTGAGCAGTGGGCCTGGGGGTGGAAAGGGAGGCATAAGTGCCAAAATATATGTTAAAACTCAGAAAGATCAGGAATAATTCCTGAAGTGAAGTGTGAAGTGGCAAAGCATCCAGTTTAGGGCATACAGAATACCAGAGAGGGGATACCTGATTTATGAAGTGCCTGCTACAGGAATGGCTGGGCCTGGGCTGGCTGACTTAAATTTGCAAGAGAATGAGGTAACTTAGCCTCACCAGTCTCTTGGTGAGGGGTGACGTATGGTGGATGGCAAGGAAGACACACACAAAAAAATAAAATCCGATTTCTAGCTTCATTAAGTACATAATCTAGTTGGAAATATAAGATTAATCTATGTAAAATACCTGGAAAGATGCTTGGCTAATTTTCGTCTTTGTCGTTATTTTGTTGTTTTAAATATTTGCATTGCTAGGAAGGTAAAAGTTAACTTACAATACGGACAAAAACAAAAAGATGAGTTGAAAATACAAAACAGCATGCAATTAAGGGTGAAATGAAAGATACAGTAAAAAGATAAATGGTGTAATTTGAGAGGGGATAAAGTACAAAATGAACTGTGTTTGTGAAGACTTCTAGGAAACAAACATACACAATGGTCATTATAAACTGGCATGTTCTATTATCTTAGTTATGACCCACAGCCAACAGAAAGCCGTGGCCCCACATCGCACATAGACTGCAGAATGAGCCCCTGGAGTGAATGGTCACAATGCGATCCTTGCCTCAGACAAATGGTAAGTGTTCATCTCCCTTCCCTATTGACCTCCCCAAATGGAAACTGTATTGCTAGCCTCTCCAGAAAAATGACTATGAGGCAGGGAGCCCCACAACTGAGTACCAAACCCAGAAAGAGGGATAAACATTCAAATGTATGTTGCTAACTCTTCCAGGAAATCTTTATGTTGTACAGAATACTAAATGAGTGTCCAGAGGACTCATCTGTATAAGAGGCTGCCAAACCTAGAATGCAGAGTGTTACCCTAAATGACATCAGTGACTTCTTCCACTGCTTCTATCTTAAAACCATTGACTCATTGGAGGGATATAGTTGTATGGATGCACCTTTAGACCATACACTTTTTTTGGCATTAGAAATTCTAATTATTCTAACTGATACTGTGCAGTTTCGTTCAAGAAGCATTGAGGTCTTCGGACAATTTAATGGGAAAAGTTGCACCGATGCTGTGGGAGACAGACGACAGTGTGTGCCCACAGAGCCCTGTGAGGATGCTGAGGATGACTGCGGAAATGACTTTAAATGCGGTACAGGTAATCTTTGTGCTCCAGTTGCTCATTGTGGGTTTCTGTGTGCCTTCCTGAATGAAAAGAAAAAAAAAAAAAGCATATGCTTCTAGACACCTGGATTTCCAAGCGTGAAAGGCCCCCAAAACAACCATCTATATATTCTGTACGAAGAACTCAAATGTGTTTTTCTGATACCTCACCTCCAGGGTTAAGGTGCATATGATAACTTCAGAAAGAAAGAAAAAAATTGGCATTTGACACATTGAGTCTTTCCTGATTTTGATTGCAGGCAGATGCATAAAGAGGCGACTTCTGTGTAATGGTGACAATGACTGTGGAGACTTTTCAGATGAGGATGATTGTGAAAGTGATCCCCGTCCCCCCTGCAGAGACAGGGTGGTAGAAGAGTCTGAGCTGGCACGAACAGCAGGCTACGGGTCTGTATTTTATTTGTACTTTTTCAGATGAAGATGAGTGAAAATGATCTCCATCTCTCTCACTGTGACAGACTGGTAGAAGCATTTGTGTGAGGGACGCAGGTGATACAGCTGATGGGTCTGTATTATTTTTGAACTACCTTTGAGCTTAAAGGAAGTGCTAAATAAGCATCTCAGGATAATTTGGACAAATTGCCTGGCCTCAGTAGGGGTCTGTAGACTGGACTAGATGATCAAGATTTTAGATGATTGTCTCTCAGTCAAGTAAGAGATGAAATCTCTCATTTAGGAACCTCTGGGAGACCACAGCAACATTGACATGACATGTTAACATTTGGAATGAATTTCCAATAGGAGATCGAGCAACTCAATTCAAATATTTGCATTGCTAGGAAGGCTGTCTTCCATTGGAACTTCTCCTGGATCTTGGGAGTGTCCAGCATTCTGGAGCTGACCCAGGAGGAATGTGATCAGAGGAAGCAGTTTTGATGCCAGAGGATGGTTATGTTGAGGTTCTGGTTCTCATTATAGAGAACTGACATTTCACTCATTTTCCATACAAAACCTAGGGCCTCCGGACAGGTGGCTGTGATCTCAGATGGGATGTCTTGGAGTTTAGAACTCAGGACTACACAGAATAGAGAAATTCAGTTCTGTTCTGTTCTGTTCCATATATAGTCAGAGGGCATCCTAGGAATATCTACTACATGGCCTCTCTTAGTCATTCTGAGCGGTTTTTGTTTTGTTTTGTTTTGTTTTGTTTTATACTTTAAGTTCTAGGGTACATGTGCATAACGTGCAGGTTTGTTACATATGTATACTTGTGCCATGTTGGTGTGCTGCACCCATCAACTCGTCAGCACCCATCAACTCGTCATTTACATCAGGTATAACTCCCAATGCAATCCCTCCCCCCTCCCCCCTCCCCGTGATAGGCCCCGGTGTGTGATGTTCCCCTTCCCGAGTCCAAGTGATCTCATTGTTCAGTTCCCACTTATGAGTGAGAACATGCAGTGTTTGGTACCATCAGAGTGAACAGGCAACCTACAGAATGGAAGAAAATTTTTGCAATCTACTTATCTGAGCTGTTTTTGATAAAGGTGGATTTGTTGCTGTTTTTGGTAAAAGTGGATTTGTTGGAAAATTGTCCTCAACAAAGACACGGTCATTATTCTACCCAGTAGTATATTGAAAGAGATGGTATATGACTTTATTTCCTCACCTATAATGTAATGTGTCTCCTCATAATTCCAGTGCCTGAGTCATAGTAGGTGCTCAGTAAATACTTGGTAGGCGGATAAATAGGCTAATTATTAATTAATGACTAGCTATTAAGTGCTTTCTAAAATATTGTCAATTGGCATCAGGTGAGACTGAATTTCTTTTCAGGGACAGGACTCCAGTCCTGGGTATGGAGATGGGAAGATGAAAAAAGATAGGGGTGATGGTCAGAGCAAGACTGGTAGAAGGGTAATGCAGTGGTTCTCAATCAGTGGTAATTTTTTCCCCAGCAGACATTTGACAATATCTGGAGACCACTGTAGCTGTGACATCTTGGAGGGTGCGAGAACGGGGAGTGCTATTGTTATATAGTGGGTGGAGGCCAGAGATGATGCTAAGCACAGGACAGCCTGACCCTAAGTGTCAGTGCTGCGGTTGAGAAACCCTACACTAAGGTACTAGGCAGTTCCTATGATAAGACCTCTATCAAGTTTAGCTAATGAAGGACATGTCTCCTCTTTCTAAGCCAAATGAAACTTCTACTTCTTAAGTCTAGGTAAGAAAAATATCCCAGGATACCAAGAGTCAGGTACCAGATAAAGCATTTCATGTGCCCTTCATACACTTTATACAGTCTTGTTCAAGCAGCGTTCAAAATTACTTACAGTGCCTTTGGCCCTTAGCCTAAAGGTGGAAATCTTGAATCAAATGGATGATCTTAGGCCCCTAAGCTCAGCAGGCCCTCTTAGTAAATTTTAGGCAGTAAATGGTATGGGAGTTTTCCCAAACCTCATAACTAGATGATGGTGTGCTCAAATGAGTCCTGATTTTTTTTATTTATCTCCTCAGGGAAAGATTGTGAGTCCATGGTGAAAGCCCATTACTACTTTATTTTGCTTTAATTGGGATTCAAGAAACAATTTTCTCTTTAATCTCAATAAAACAGCTTAACATATGTTATTTATTCTCATTCAATGCAAATTTATAGTTTGTCTTATAGGAAAAGAATATAGAAATATTAGCCCATTTAGCTGAAAAACAATCATTCATAATCTATTGGTTTCCTTTGTTCAGGGAAAATACAAATTTGTTGCATAGCATTTGCCAGGGAGTTTCATAATGAAGCAGGGTTAGCTAGGAATTCTTAAATATCTCACGCTTTAACACAGTCAGGGTTGGTGTTGGGGACTATCCCATAGCTGAGTCTTCAAGGCTGTGTAAGAAGGTAGGGCCCCAGCTATGGGGAAAGGTAAGAGCAAGGCTGGTAGAAATGGAAAATGCAGTAGGTCCTGATAGAATCAGTCCATCAACATTTTTTATTAAATTCCCCATTACCATGAGTAACAACCTATGTTAAATTTAGTCTTCATAAAACCTATTGTTCTATGACAACTTTCATTTGCATAATACTTTAAACTCTTCAAAATATTTTTCCACACTGTATCTCCATAGATTTTCCTTATAATCCTGGGAGATTGTTAGAGGAGGTATTATATTCATTTTACAGATAAGAAATGAGTGAAATAAATAAGGCCGTTTGAATGATTAGTTTCTAGTAGAGCTGAAACAAGTTTCTCTGAGTCTCATAAAACTATATTTTTCTATTATACGACCTTACCCTCTCCTCGTTAAAACACCAACCAACACCCACAGCAGTTCCCTCACATCACTACAAAATCCGTAAGTCTTAACTTCAACACCTTAACTTCAAAGCAAAACTAACCTTAAAAAATGAAACTCCTTAAGTAGCTACTTATCACACAAATATTTGAATTAAGGAATATAGGAGAGTGGTATAAATCAGTAATTAGTATTTAGGAAGAGGTTTCAAAACAACATTTATTGTTATATTTGTAATAGTCTTTCATACCATTAATGTTGCATGTTTACTTACTATAAACCTCCCGTGTTCTTACATGGAGCTGCAGATTCTTTGCGAAATAGAGGTAATAGGAGCAAACTCCCTAATTATAGCAACATGCTTATAAACTACATCTACCCAATTCAATCTGGACAACCTCAACAAGTCCTATCAATAGTCACATACAGTTAGATTCTTCTACATGTGAAAGTCACAAACACTCATGGTAATTAATTTATACTGTTTTCATTTGAAGGCCTCGCACACCTATGTTCTTATGCCAGGAGAACTGAGTTGTATCACAAATGTTTCAGCCTCTTATTTGAAGGCATCTGAGATTCTCCAGAAGTGTTTAGGGAAATCCCTCAGCCCATCTTGCATTCACTGAAAAGGCATAAATCCAGCCAACTGTAAGTGATGTACAATATGCAAGGAATTATTTTTTGTGATCTAAGCATAACACCACTTCTGTGAAGGGAGCTTTCTCTTCAGTTCACCTGGTAAATTGGAACTGCCTGTGGTTCTAGATGCAGGTGTGAAAACAGGCATCTCTAAGCACTGCCAAAGAACATATTTTTTTTTTATTTCCCAGATGATGACTTTCCATCCATGAGAAATGTTCATGTTTCTTGGCAAAAAAAAATTGGCTTATTCTAGACTAGACTGGCTGTCCCTGTAGTAGTAGAACCAAGTCCAAAGCTTTTGAAACATTTCTTCCTTAGTTGTGCTTTAGACTGTGGATCAACTTTATTGTAACTTTCCAGATGGGTCCAGCCAACTGGCCAATTTGATGATCTATAAAACAATCACCTTCAAACTAGGATATACATACCACGGAGTACACAAAAACTTGCCAAGAGGAGACAAGTAAGTCTTAAGGTCATAGTTTCCTCAACTATTAATTATTTAGCTAAGCTAATAGTAAATCCTCAACTTCCGTATGTACATGTTTTTCACAAAATTAATAAGCATGACAATTCAGCTGCATCCAAGTTGTCAAGCCCACTCTCCTTTCTTGCTTTTTTAAACAATCACTTACTTCTTACTTTCTAAGAGCAGAGTATACTCCTCACCCATCTCACATTTACTACAGAGAGGGAAAAAAGAAAACAATAAACAACTCCAAATGTTAGTGCTCAACTGGACTCTGACACCTTGAAGTTTTGTGATCTCAAATTCTTTTTATCAACATTGAAAGATTACCTAATCAATTTTTAGATAATGGAGCAAAAAAAAAATTTTTGATGAAAGACCACTAACTATGGGATCTCTTTTTGGTATATAACTCAGAAAAAGGGATTAAAATTTGTGTGACATTGTTATAAGAACATTTATTTTATTCTTATCTACTTATTTATGTGAGTAAAGCTTCTCAGCACTTACAACTATAAAAGTGAAAAGTAGGAATCAAACTGATACTGAACGCCGTCTCTTCCTAGCACCATGAATGAATGAAGTAATATTCATTCATGGATACAGGAACCAACATATTAATTTAAAAAGAAGACTCATTCATTTCATTAAGATAGCTTTCCAATAAAATTTTACTTATGTTTAGTAATGATTTTTAAAAATTTACTATTAATAAACAATTTTTAATACTTAGACCCTATGGTCAAAGAGTATTTAATATTTTAAAATTTCAATTAGTATCTTTTTGGTACAGAAAAGTATGACAAGGTAATTAATGAAAACTTTCAAAGATAAACTATATTACATTAGGTTAAAATTCTGTGGGGGAAATGGAATAGAAATATGAATTCAGGAATAAAAAGGGACATAGAGCATATAGGAAGTCTGTGTGCCTTCTGTTCACTTTTGCTGTGAACCTAAAGCTGCTCTAAAAAGTAAAGCCTACTTAAAAAGCATAAATAAAAAGGAATAAAAATAACTAAAAAATTTCCAACTGTTAGAAAAATATCAGTGCTGTACGACCCAGCATCACTACAGCATTTATGTTTATTGATTTTATTTTTAAAGTGGTAAAATAATTATATGTTAAAATACAAATAATAACAACATTATTAGGAATTATATTCTTTGCATCTACTTAATCTTAAGATGAAAAATATTAGATATCACACTAAAAATGTACAGGAAAACATAATTTATCAAACTTCCTTTATGGGGAGACGAACGGAATATCTGAAGACTATTACCCTCATCACATGCCATTTCCGTCTCTGAGCTCTTACCCACACATTTCTCCTGCACTAGCCCAATCCTAATTTACCCACCCCTCAAAACCCAAATCAAATCTTTCTTCTTCTAAAACTCTTTTAATGACGTTCCCATCGTGATTTCTTCCTCCAGAAGACTCAATGTGTAAAGCACTCACATGTACCGCTCATTGGGCACAAGTACAATCCTCCCTTTCTACCCATCAGGGATTGGTTCCAGGACTTCCCACACGTACAAAACTTTTAGGATGTTCAAGTACCTGATATAAAATGACATAATATTCGCACATACCTATGTCCATACTCCTGTACTCTTTAAATAATCTCTGGGTTACTTATAACACCTGATACAATGTAAATGTGATATAAATGGTGCTATACTATAAGGGAAAAAAGTTTGTACAATCTTATCATAGATGTAATTTTTTTCCAAATATTTTCAATCCATGATTGGTTGAATCCACAGACACAGAGCCCACAGATATGGAGGACTGACTGTGTATTCTTCCTTGGTCTAGTTTTTGAAATTGGTGATTTTATGTTCTACTCCTTAATTTGAACACAATTCGCGTGGAAGCAGAGAGTATATATAAACTATCTTAATATTCCTCCCTGCCAATTGCAAACGCTGTACCACACATAGATATGGTAGTCACCTAAGAGCTAATCATCAAAATAAACAAAGGTTGATTTCATTGTTCACTGAAAACAAAGAGGTACAATGTCTCTGCTAATGTAGCTACTCGGGATATGTAGTTCACTATCATATAAAGAAAATGTAGCTGAGGTCTTGTTTAAGAAACAACCCAGGTCACTTGCTTCCACTATTTTACCTCTTTGTGGTGGAGAGGTTGCGTCAAAACCTTAGTGATACAAAATAACTGTTTATTTCTCACAAGACTGGGCTTCACTGGGAGATTCGCCTCAAGCTGCAACAGCTGGGGTGGTTCTGCTTTTCACTGGGGTCAATGATAGCCAGGTTGAAGGGGCAGCGGCTACCCATTAGAAGCCCTTTTCAAGGCAATGGCACGAATACACGAAAGCAAAGGCAATGAATGAGACCTCTTCATGCCCATGCTTTGAACTGGCCCACTGTCACTCTCAACTACATGCCATTGGCTAAAGTAAGTCACATGGCCAAGCACAAAGCCACTAGGGAGGGAAGTACACTTTGCCTGTGATAAGGTCATGGCAAGGGTGTAGATGCAGAGATGGGTAAAGAATTGGGACCAAAATTCTAATCTATCATGAGGAATAAGGTGTTTAAAAAAGTAAATCAAATATATAATTTATTTTCTTTTTTCTCATATTCAAATTAATAGGTCTAATTTTTGTCCCTATATTAGAACTTTAGGGCCATAGCATTTTTCATGAAAGGTATTTTGGTGGGACAAGCAGTGAGAGGTGGTCCATTTTATCTATATGTCAGCCTTGAGGAAGATATTTATGTGTCAGTTTGTTAACTTGCTTTCCATTAAAGTTGAACCACTTTAGATTCACTAGAACTTTGTAGATTCAAAGTTTATGTAAAATGTGCTATTTGTGTAAAGATGTTGTTTTTAACTAACCCACTAGCAGCAGGAAACCCTTTCAATTATTTCTCTTGCATAAGCCATGGGTTTATGGTAAACTACCCACTCTTTGACAAATTGGTCTTAAAACCAACATCCAGATTTGTAATCCAGTTCATTGGAGTTAGGAATGTGGCCTAGGGCAATGGAAGAGTTTGTGTTTTTGTGCCAAGGTAAGTTACAGATTTGATCCGCAAACCTATTGGCCTCCCTGGCTTGGGGCCATTTATTCCAGATACAGCCTAGACAGCAATGACTGTTCCTCCAATTAACAGAGGTGTATTTCACAAGGAAATAACTGCTTCTTGTTCGTATATTGTTTCTAAGCCTAGAAGTAAAATTTAACTTTTTTAAAAACTAAATAAGATTTATATTTATGAATGAAAGCTTGCCAAATAAAAATATTTTGCTGTGGGAAAAATTATAACCTTTGAGAATGCCTTTCCAGGATGCTGAAATTTTTGTGTTCATCTTGGAAAGTGTAATGGGAATAATACAAGCCTGGAGGGAATGAGGTTCTTGACAAGCAATGAGACAGCTGGAGGAAAAGGCTTAAGTTTAAAGAAAATGGGGAGAGAGAGAGAAAGCCCCAGTGTTGATTCATAGATGAAAAATTACATGCATATGTTATATTGGCCCCCTGAGATGCTCTGTTCTCAAATAATTTAAATAGTTGGTATTACAGCATCAGTTATTGGTTCACTAAGGGAGGTTAGGTAAGAGTTACAGCAGTGAAGTTAAAACTCCAGGAACCAGATGGTCCCATGTGCCTTACTTATTGCATTTCTTTCATTGCACTCTAAACAGTGCCTTAGTTGCCTAAAAGAGTTCATAAGGCCCTCCTAAGGTATGCTTTCTGCCAGGGATGCTGAGCCAAGGTGAACAGGCTCTTGCTTCTGTTTCTGATTATAGCACACACATATTGGGTGACGGTGACATGAACTGAAGCTGTCTCACTTTTTCCAGCTACAGAGGGCTGCCTTGCATTATGTTGTGCTATTTCCACTTCTGATACTACTCTGTTCATTCTCAGGATCAACATTTTAGGGATGGATCCCCTAAGCACACCTTTTGACAATGAGTTCTACAATGGACTCTGTAACCGGGATCGGGATGGAAACACTTTGACATACTACCGAAGACCCTGGAACGTGGCTTCTTTGATCTATGAAGTAAGTCTCCTCGGAGGAAAACACATTGTTCGACTTTTGGCTGAAAAATTGCTTCAATAAGTTTAGTACCAAACAATGTGAAAAACTCAGTAGAATGATAATTTCACAAGAACACAAGACTCAAAGAACAGGCGATATAGTTTGGATCTCTCTAGAAACCTACAATTGTGTCTTCTCAATCCTCAGTAACATGCACCTAGTGATAAAGATGTGGCAAATACCTACACTCCATAGAAAGAATTATCTAAGGATCTAAGATAACTAAAAATTAAATCAGTGCTGATTTAAGTAGTGATAACATTGCTTCCATGCTACTTGACTTTTGCTGTTATTGTTTGCTAGCCTCCTGATGAAAACTCACCTTTGCGTTGGTTTTCCTTCAGAATCCCCCTATGAAGAGCCTGCTTGACTAATGTGAGTGGCTATTTTCACTCACCTTAAACTCCTCTACCTCTTGAAAATGATTTATAAAAATGATTTTTACTCTAATCAACACTATTCCAAACTTAACTATCTTTCCTAAAGTCACCTAATTCTCTGGAACAATGACAGACTGTAGCCCTCCACCATTAAAAGGATTAATATTTATCACCTTTAGAGATTCCTTCTTTGTTCCAAACAAGATATAATAAATAATAATAATAAGCTTGCTCCGACCCAGGAGCTACAAGAGTCTGTTTCTTAAAATGGTCCCATTGGTAAAGGAGACCCTTAAGGTCTGCTTTATTCAGTTATTACAAGATTCTTATTGTTATCAGTCCCACCAGTTTGAAAAATGTGTATGCTTTTAAAGAAGCATGGTTAATATTCCTTTACTTTCTGAAAATATAATAAATCAGTCCCTACATATTGCAGCCAGAAGCATGTTTTCTCATGAATGCTAAGACTGTCGTATCTTGACCATTTGACTGGCATGTTTTTTTTTCACATGTGGTCATGTTTCTTATACCTATAAGTCAGAACATAAGTCAGTTGCCAACAAATTTGAGGAAATCTTTTGGACTGTTGGTTTTTCCCCATAATACCACGTTAAACTTCTTTAAGCACAGATTTTTGGGATGGAAAGATGACAATCGTTTTTAAAAAGTATTACATACATTCTATTTTCTTAAATAGAAAATACCAAACATGGTCGCCTTGGTCATTGCTGATGGGAGAAGGGTTATTGTGTTGATTTAGCTTGTTTGGAGTTTAGTCTGCATTTTACAGTGTTTCTGTTTTCACCACTGTGATCAACTCTTAGCTTCTCTAGTGGGGTAATAACTTGTATGACATAGGATGGTGAAGGCTAGGGGCTGCCCAGGACTGATCTTGAAGCCACATTTGGTGAGGAAACACTGCTTTCCCTTATCCATAACCCTGGAAACAGATGTGTTTCAGCATTTCAGAATGTTTGGGATTTTAGAAAGGTGATGTGGGGCTTACCTGCATATGATATACATCAAAGTGGAGTTTGAGCAGCATCGCATAGTCTAACACATGAATATTTCTGTAGCAAAACTAATCTATGTTCACATCTGGTGGGAAAAATAAAGATTATAGATACCTTTTACTAGTTCAGGTGAGATTAATACCTCCAAAAAAGTTTGATGTCAAGCTTATTAGAAAGAAGATAGTAATTGTGAACTTGAATATTTATGTGGTGCCAACTGGGGTAGTGGGAGTTAAATAGGGGTTGGCTAAGGCCTCCAAATCACTCCCTTGCTGCTCCCACTGCTGATAATCCCCTTATTCAAATCTGTTATGGTCTCAGAAAATAAGTAGCCAAATTTGTTATTATTATACATAAAAGAACACAAACTTTTATGAGGGGAAATATCTACTTTAACTCCTTAGAGGGAATTTTTTTCTTTAATTCCTACTACTTAATGAAATATGTCATTTACTTTCTCATGTGTATCAGTAATACCTGAAGGCAAATTATACATATTATATTTCTTTATAGCTTATTACCAATACCAACTCAACATAATACTCACCAGTTTTTGTTGGATGAAATGATTTTTAACTCTTGCCTTAGTTACTTATTGGCAATAATTTACGGGCTTTCATTTTTGACAGAATGATACTGGTCCATCATAACATGGGAATACACCTAAATAATTACATCTTCTTATCATCCATTCATACTCTCTCATTTAGGGTCTTTTGTCTCAAATGGGCTGTGGTTCTAGAGCCACTCTGCTCAGGTTGAAATTCCACCTCTGCCCCTTAGTGCTGTAAAATCTCAGGCAAATTACTTATCATCATTGTGCCTCAGTTTCTTTATCTATAAAATAGAAATAAGAATGCCTACCTCATGGAGATAAATGGGTCTAAATATGTGAAACACTCAGGAAGTCACTGGCATATAGCAAGCCCTCAATAAACATTAGCTATTATTCGTTTTAGAGTATAATTAGTAAAAGACTTAGCCAAAGCTAGGTACATAATTAGTGGTCACATAATAGGTCAAGATTTACTGACCACTTTATAAATTAACGGTAATGACCAAGAACAACTGTAGTCAGTAAAAAGGGGAGAGGGGAGTGGTGATTGCATTTATAACTTAGGTCCTTTTCTACCTACTTTTCTTTGGTTCTTTCTTCACTTTTGTTGTTGAATAATAATTTGTAAGCCTAAATCATGTTTCAAGTGTTCATTATAATTCTTCTTAAATCTGAGTCTCCATGAAAATGTAAGAATTGGTAGATGAACAAAAGTTTGCAAAATGCACCCAGTTTATAAGTATACTTTTCACCCCAATCCTGCCAAAATCCTGGGTGACTTCAATATCATGTGGGCTGCCAAGTATTTTTTGTTGCCTCATAACTTCCTATACTATTTTACTATAGCCACTCTTATTTCTAGCCACCTAACCCTTGACTTTGTCTTTACCAGAATTTTGCTGTCTCTGAAATCTGAAAATCCAGCTTTTAAGCCTCTCATCTTATCACAATTGTCTAACCTCTCAGCTGTCACCCTCATTTATGCCCACAAACCTCTACTTGGCCTCATCTAGACCTTCAGGCTTTTTGGAATCTATTTTTCTCCTGGTGTATCTTGTTCCTCCTACTCTAAATTATTTTGTTCATCCAAACTAGATCCATTGTGACTACATTTGCCAATATTAGCAGTGTCCTTGCTTTCCATTCCTCCTACAATCCAGAAAAACTCTGATTTGGGATGAACTTTATTATTTTCTGCCCTACTTATAAACTTATACTGCTGAACACTAAAGAGAAAATTATGCTCACACAAAAACAGCTAGCATTATAATTTCAACTGGATCCTCCACACTGTTCAGTAGGTCCATGATACCTTCTGAGGCTTTCCTCATTCTTGTTCTTCACAGGAGCAGGCTCAATCTTTCAGCAACAACGTCAAGCCTCTTACTGTTACTCACCGTCTTGATCCTGGGTGCGCAGATGACATTAGCTCCAACTTAACAGAGAATACCCAAGTCTTAAGCAGGAGCTTTCCAAGTTGTTTCTTCAAAGTTATTCTATGTACTTACTTTGCTACTTGATCCATCTTTACATCCTTCTATTCTCTCAGTAGGAAGTTATTCTTTCTCCTCCCTAACCTGGATCCCACTCCAAGTACCTTGCTAGACATTCTACTAAGCCTCCACTCAACCTTTCCTTCTTTTTCCTTCCACTCTGGGCTTCATATATAAATATTTTTCAAGGGTCTCATCTAAAAAGAAACAAATGAAGAAACCTCTCCCATCTCTATATACCCATGTTGTCTACAGTTGCTATCTCAACATATGTGCATTGCATTTATTCCCCACTCTCTGTTATCTTGTGTCTATTCATTTTTCAACCCTCTTCAAGTCTATCTCAAGCTTATTTTGAGCTCCCTTTTGGAGAATCCTTAAATAGTATTGAACTCTTTCCAGAGTTCCTAGCTTGCTTCACTAATTTCTCTCTATATATTCTTCTTGAGTGATTTCCTTTTCCTTTTCTCCTATGGCTTCGATTTTCACTCTATTTGATTGCATACAAATCCTATGTTACCAGCCCACATCTCTCTTTGAACAAGATGCTTGTATATCCAGTTGTCTGCCATTGTCACAGAGTCAACATACCTAAAACCGATAACCAATCTTACTCCCAATTTTCTGCTTCTTGCTCTTGAATTCTCTGTCTTGGTAAGTGGAAATAATATCGCCCTAGTCATCAAACTCAAAACCTGAAATCTCTCCTTAAGACATTCTTTACAGACTCATTTCCCTCAAAACCCACAATATCCAATCAGTCTTCAATTTCTATTATTATAATCTCCTTTAAATCTGTTTCTTATTCCCCATTCCCACTGCCACTGCCTTAAGCTGCCATCACTTCTCATGTAGGAATGACTCAAAATTGTCTTCTTAGTTTATAGCCTCTAGTTTTTCTCAGCTTCAATCATTCCCCACATTTCAGTATAAAAATAATAAATCTGATCATTCTCCTTGCAGCTTAAATTTGGTGAGTGTCTATCTATAGCCTTCAGTGCAGTAGTCAGTCTCCTTGGCAAGGAGTACAAAGTCAATCCTGATCTGATTTTTGATTGCCACTCCACCCTCAGCTTTCTCCTCTGAATTCTCCATCTTCTAAAATGCTTCTCCTACAAATAAATGCAATATGCTTTGATTTTTTCTCTATTTTGCTGTATAATAAGTATTTTTTGGTTACTATCTCAGTCTTTTATTGACCACAGAATCCTGAAAAATTAATACTGTATACTATGCTAAATAAATGCCTATTGAATGAATAAAAAATTCATGCCAGCATATTAACAGTCTAAGTTAATATTTCTAATGAAGGCAAAGAACAAATATTTAATTGGAATTGCCATTAAAGTTGACAGCAAAATTGCAAGCAGAGGCTTAATAAACATTCCAACTATTCTTTCTACTGGCAACTTAAGCCCATTTAGAAAATCTAGCAGCAGATAAAGCTTACTACATACCTGGTCATTTGTCCTATGTTGATGTTTCTCAAGTGGAAAATATGTAGTCTTTCTCTACAGAAACTGCTATCTTGAAAGGGACTCTGTTCTACAAATAAACTCATGCATTCAAGGTTGAAGTCATAGGCAGGGGTCAACTCATGAAAGCACTCATGTACCATAATAAATACACTGAGCATAATCCTGAACATAATGAGGGAGCCACTCCGGAGAGCAAGATGCTGAGAGTTTCATTTTAGAACTTCGTGTTTTGTAGAAATAAATTTTAAGGGAACAAGACCAGAGGTAATGAGAATAGAAGGAGGGTATTTTATGGTCCAAGAAGCAGACGACGAAAGGCTAATCTGGGTCTGTAATAGTAGAAATGAAGAGGAAGGATAAAATCCAGCATATTTAAGAATTAAGAGATTAGTAATAAATTGGAGACAGTATAGCATATGATCAGTCACAAGGTTCTGAATTAAGACTCTCTGGGTTTAAATTTTGGTAAATTCCTCCACTTATCATCTATGTGAATTTGGGCAACTTAGTTATCTTTCCTGGATCTCAATTTCCATCATAAAATGGCATGATAGTAGTATACACTTCATAGAGTTTCAGAAATATTAAATGTGTTAATAACCATAAAGTGATTAGAACAGTGCCTATCACAAACTAAACTTTCTATAGATGGACCCTATAAAAATGGAAAGCCAAAAACAAACAAACAAATAGAAAAAACAACCACACACACATACACACAACCAGTGAATTATAGGCCATCAAAAGAGATGTGGGAAATTGTATGTGCAGGAAATCTACCAAAGAAGGAGTGGGTTCTAAGAAGATAATGATTCAAATGCTCATTATTTTGAGTTTGAGGGTCTATATGACATTAGATGGAGTTATCCTACAACAAGGAGATTATTTGAATCAAAATGGAGAGAATGATCTAAATTGTAAAAAGAGATCTAGGTCTCCATTAACATATACATGATCATTGCTTTTTTTTTTTTTTTTTTTGAGATGGAGTCTCGCTCTGTTGCCCAGGCTGGAGTGCAGTGGCGCAATCCCGGCTCACTGCAACATCGGCCTCCCAGGTTTAAACGATCCTCCTGCCTCAGCCTCCTGAGTAGCTGAGATTAGAGGCGTGTGCCACCATGCCCAGCTAATTTTTGTATTTTAGTAGAGATGGGGTTTCACCATGTTAGTCAGGCTGGTCTCTAACTCCTGACCTCATGATCTGCCTGCCTCGGCCTCCCAAAGTGCTGGGATTACAAGCGTGAGCAACCACGCCTGGTGATCATTGCATTCTCAAGAGTGCCTGAGATTACCCAAGAAGTGTACAAGAGGGAGAAGAGAAGAACATAGAGACTGAAGTCCTGGAGCACACAAACGTTTAAGACTTAGGCAGAGAAAAAAATATTCTATAGATAATAGAGATGAATTGTACTTGTTATCCTTTACTAACTGTCAAATTACCCCAAAACTTAATGGCTAAATGGTTAAGAATGTGAGAGTAGCTTGGCTAGATGGTTCTGGCAGAGGGGTGCCTCAAGAGGTTACAATGAATCTGTTCTTCATAGATTTCTCCTTTCAATTAGTGAGAGATGGCTTTGATAATAATATGTGATTTATGGTTTTATTATCCATTTGTACAAATAAAATTTTAATGACATCTTCAACAGTTTTCTCTACTTACTCTCTATTTACAACTGCCCTCCAAACCTCTACAACTTGAACTCTGAAATAGTTCTTGATTGTGTCTCTCTCTTCCATTTTTAGTGCCATAGGCAATGTTTATTTCTTTTCGAGGAGCATTATATGAACAAATTCTTAAACAGGATAACTTCAACTGACCCCTATAATATGTCTGCCTCCTAGAACATGCAAGCCACTTGACCTTCTGTCTCTGAATCTAGCTTCTCCAACATCTGTTTATTCAGTACTCATAAAGAAACTTCCTTCCATCTTTGTGCTTTTCTGCTTTCTGTAATCTTGCCCCTTGGTCTCCTCTTCTAAGACTTTTGCTTTTCTCTCTATGATGGTTACAAGTATTGGTCCATTTCATAATGCTTAACATTAAGCCTAGACGTCTTTTGGCATGGATGGATTTTTGCATTTCCCAATTCAGCTTTTGTTCCTATGCTCTCTGGGATGACCCCATCCTCACAGTTTCAGGCTGTACTCGCAACTACCATCCCGGCATAGTGAGAGAGGCTACTTTTTTTTGAGTCATTCAACAACATCCTAATTGATACCCTGACCAACAATCTGTTATATTTGAAAGTGGCCCTCTACACTGCTGAGTTGATATTTGCCTTATGCCATTTCCTTTCTAGTCATTTCACATACAAGTGCAGGTGCCTACAAATTACACCGCTCTATCAAAAAGCCACGATGCCACCAGTATTGTTCTTTTTTCTCACAATTGCTTTGGCCATTCAAGATTTTCTGTGGTTCCATACAAATTTCAGGATTGTTCTTTTTATTTCTGTGGAAAATGACATAAAATTTTGATAGGGATTGCACTGAGTCTGTAGATCATATTGGGCAGTATTACTATTTTAACAATATTAATTATTTCAAACCATGAATATTGGATATCTTTCCATTGATTTGTATATTTTCCATTTCTTTCATCAATGTTTTATGAATTTCATCATACAGCTCTTTCATCTCCTTGGTTAAATTTATTCCTAAGTGTTTTCTTTTTAATTCTGTAGTAGATAGTATTTTTAAAAGTTTCTTTTTCAGATAGTTTGTAGCTAGTGAGTAGAAATGCAACTGATTTTGCATGTTGATTTTGTATCCTGCAACTTTACTGAATTTGTTAGTTCTAATATTTTTTGTCTTTCTTTGTTTTTTGGGTGGAGTCTTTAGGGTTTTCTACATAAAAGATTATGTCATCTGCAGACAATTTTACTTCTTCCTTTCTGACTTAAATGCCTTTTATCTCTTTCTTTTGCCTAATTGCTCTAGCTAAGACTTCTAGCACTATTTTGAACAGAAATAGAGTGGGCATCCTTGTCTTGTTCCTGACGTCTGATAAAAATTTTCAGTTTTAACCACTGAGTATAATGGTCAATGTGGGCTTGTTATATATGGCCTTTATTACGTTGAGATGTATTCCTTCTCTCCAACAAACCTAATTTGTTGAGAGTTTTTCTAATCTTTAAATGACGTTGAATTTTATTTAATGCTTTTTCTACATCTATTGAGATGATCATATAATTTTTATCCTTCATTCCATTAATGTGGTGTATCACAATTGTTGATTTGCATATGTTAAACTATCCTTGCATCTTAGATATAAATCTCACTTGATCATTGTGTATGATCATTTTAATATATTTCTGAATTCAGTTTGTTTATATTTTATTGAAGATACATATACATATATGTTAATCACGGATATTGGTTTGTAATTTTCTTTTCTTGTAGTGTTTTTGTCTGGCTTTGGTATCAGGGTAATGCTGGTCTTATAAAATGAATTTGGAAATATTCCCTCTTCTTCAATTCTTTGGAATATTTTAAGAAAGTCTAGGATTAGTTCTTCTTTAAATATCTGGTACAGTTCATCAGTCAGTGATGCCTTAAGATTCTGGGCTTTTCTTTCATGGGAGACTTTTTGTAGTACTGATTCAATCTTTTTAATCATTATTGGTCTGCATTTTCTATTTCTTCATAATTCTGTCTTGACAGGTTGTATGTTTCTAGGAATGTATCCATCTCTTCTAGGTTATTCAATTTCTTTGTGCATAATTTTTCATAGTAATATCTTATGTTTATTTACATTTCTGTGGTATCGGTTGTACAGCTATCCCTCGGTATCTATGAGGAATTGGTTCCAGGACCACTCACAAATACCTAAATTCTTAGATGCTCATATAAAATGGTGTGATATTTGCATATACCCTACGCTCAGCCTCCAGCATAATTTAAATATTTCTAGATTACTTAGAATACCTAAGTAATGTAAGTGCTATTTAAATTTAAATAGTTGTTATACTATAATGTTTAGAGGACAATGACAAGGGAAATAGTTTGTACATGTTCAGTACAGATGCAACCATTGTAGAATCAACTACATGTTTGATCCAATGATGGTTGAATCCATGGATGCAAAATCCGCAGATATGAAGAGCCAACAGTAATATCTCCTCTTTCATTTCTGATTTTATTTGAGTCTTCTCTTTTCTTCCTGAGTTAGCCTAGCTAAAGGTTTGTTCATTTTGTTTCTTTTTTTAAAAACTAACCGTTGGTTTTCTTGGTCTTTTCTGTTGTTTTTCTGCTACCTATTGTATTTATTTCAGCTCTGATCTTTATTATTCTCTTATTTCAATTAATTTTAATTTAGTAAGCTTAGTTTGCCTTTCTTTTTCTAGTTCCTTAAGATATAACGATAGATTGTTTGAGAAATTCTTTTTTGATGTAGGCTTTTATTACTATAAACTTTTCTCTTAGAACTGCTTCTGCTGCATCCCATAAGTTTTGGGATGTTGTGTTTTCATTTTTATTTATTTTAAGATATTTTTAAACTTTTAATCTCTTTGTTGACTTATTGTTCAGGAACATGTTAATTTTTCCATATTTGTGAATTTTCCAAAATTTCTCCTGTTATTGATTTCTAGCTTCATACCATTGTGGTCAAAAGAGATCATTAATATTATTTTACTATTCTTAAAATGTTTAAGATTTGTTTTATGGCCTAATACATGATCTATCCACAAGAATGTTCCATGTGGGCTTAATAAAAACATGTATTATGTTACTTTGGATGGAATGTTCTGTGTATATTTGTTAGGTCTATCTGGACTAAAGTGTAGTTCAGTTCCAATGTTTCCTTAATAATTTTCTCTCCAGATGACCTGTCTATTGTTGAACGTGGAGTATTGAGAAGTTCCCTACTATTATTTTATTGCAGTTTGTCTCTCCTTTCAGATCTATTAATATTTACTTTATACATTTAGGTGCTCTGATGTTGGGTGCATAGAAATTTAAATATCCTCTTGCAAAATTGACCCCTTCATTATTATATAATGATCTTCTTTGTCTCTTCTTACAGTTTTTGACAAGTCAAAATTTTATCTGGTATATTTAGCTATCCCTGCTGTATTTTGGCACTTAAAGGTGAAGTGAGTCTCATAGGCAGCATATATAATAGTTTTGGCCTGCTTTTTAATCCATTTAGCTACTCTACATCTCTTGATTGAGTACATTTAAGATAATTATCGGTAGGTAAGGACTTACCACTGCCATTTTGTTCATTATTTTCTGGTTGTTTTGTATGTTCTTTCTGGTTGTTTCTCTCTTGCTATCTTCCTTTGTGATTAGATAATTTTCTATACTGATATGCTTTAATTCTTTGCTTTTTATGTTTTCTGTGTTTATTATAGTTGATTTTTTTGTGGTTTTCATGAGTTACCATGCAGCTTACATAAAATATCTATAGTTATAATAGGCTATTTTAAACTGTTAACAACATAAATTCCATCACATTTTTAAAACTTCTACACTTTTCCTCCCCACATTTTGTTTTTGATGTCACAATTAACCTTTTTATATTGTGTATTACTTAACTATTGTAGCTATTATTATTTCTAATAGTGTTGTCTTTTAATTTTCATACTACAGATATACTTGATTTGTACATCATCATTGTGGTATTAGAGTATTCTGAATTTGACTATGTACTTAATTTTACCAGTGAATTTTATAATTTCATAAATTCTTTATGTTATGAATTTTCATTCTTTTCTTTCAACTTGAAGAACTCCCTTTAGCATTTCTTATAGGAAGGTCTAGAGGTAATGAACTTTCACAGCTTTTGTTTCTCTGGGAAATTTTTTATTCCTTATCATTTATGAAGGTCAGAATTGCCCCGTATACTGTTCTTGATTGGCAGTTTATTTTTCTTTCAGTACTCTTGAATATATCATCTCACTATCTCCTGGATTCAAGGCTTTTGCTGAAACATCTGCTAGTAATCTTATGTGAGCTCCCTCATATGTGATGAGTTGTTCTTCTCTTGTTTTCAAAATTCTCTTTGTTGTATGACTTTTGAGTTTTACTGTAATGTGTCCAAGAGAAGATCTCTTCAAATATAGTGTATTTGGGGTTCTTTGGGCTTCATAGACCTGGGTGCTCGTTTTTTTCTCCACTTTGGGGAAATTTGCTGTCATTATTTCTTTAAATAAGCTCTCTACACTTTTGTGTTTCTCTCTTCCTTCTGGGGCACCATAATACATATACTGGTTCACTTGATGGTGCTCATAGTTCCCACAGGACTTCTTCACTATTTTTTATTCTTTTCTATTTTTTGTTTTTCTGATTGGTAATTTCAAATGAACTGTCTTTGAACTCATGATTCTTTCTTCTGTGTGATAGAATCTGCTACTGAAGCTCACTATGAAATTGTTCAGCTCATCTGTTGTGTTCTTTAACTCCCTAAATTTGGTTGTTTGTACTTTTTTATGCTCTCTCTCTATTGAACTTCTAATTTTGTTCATATATTTTTTCCTGATTTCATCTAGTCTTCTGTCTGTATTCTCATGCAGCTCAATGAGCTTCTTTAAGATAATTATTTTGAATTCGTTTTCAGGCAGTTTGTAAATTTCCACTTCTTTAGGGTCAATTACAGGTGCTTTATTTTGTTCCTTTGGTGGTGTCATGTTTCCCTGATTATGTGTGATCTTTGTGGCCATGCATATCTATGCCTTCGAAGAAGTAAGCACTTATTCCATCCCTTAAAGACCGACTTCGGCAGGGATAACCCTTCATTAATCAGTTTGTCCAGAGATTCTGGGCAAGTCATCTGGCATGGTCCACAAGCAGGCTTGATGCTGGAGTCCTTGGGCAGACGTGATTGGCTCCTTGATTCACTGGAGAAGGCCTAGAGCTTGGGCCTGCTGGAAAGAGCCTGGTGCCTGTATCCATAGAGGTCAGCCTAGCACTGGAGTCTACAGAAGTGGGCCTGGACCCTGGGTCCAGTGGGTCCACTGGATCTTGAGGCTATAAGGACCATCCTGGAGCCTGAATTCATGAAGGCTAGCCTGGAGCCTGGGACCAATAGGGCTGCCTTTGCACTGGGATGGGCCTAGAGGCTGGATCCCCATCTCAGGACTGATTTTTGGATTTGCAGTGGCCATTCTGGCACTGGGTGAAACTGGAGCCTGAGTCTGCAGAGACCAGCCTTTGAGACTGAGTCCCAGACGCTGGCCTGGTGCCTGAGGTCATGGAAGCTGGCCTGAAGCTGAGATATATGGGTGCCAACCTGGCATAGCTGGAGGCTTAGTCTGCAAGTAAAATCCTGAGTCTGGGGATACAGGGATCAGCCTCATTCTGGGCCTGTCTAAAGCCTGAGTTGAGGCTGGAACCTTTGTCCATGAAACTGGCCTCAGGCCTGAGGCCACAGAAGCTGGCCTGGCACTGGTTAAGCCTGGACCCTGTATCTATAGGGTGCTGGGATGTAGCTAGAGTCAAAGACTGGAGTTATATTTAATAAGTAATTATAAAAGAAGTGGTTTTCATTTTATTTTGTTTTAAAAGAGCCCTGTATCTATACGGTGCTGGGATGTAGCTAGAGTCAAAGACTGGAGTTTTATTTAATAAGTAATTATAAAAGAAGTGGTTTTCATTTTATTTTGTTTTAAAAGAGGAGCCATAAAAGCTTGCAGCAAAAATATTTGTTAGTCTGTTGTATCAGGAGAGGCTTTCCTAAAGCAGTGATGTTTCGGGTACAACTTGAAACAAGAGTGGGAATTAATCAACCTGAGGCCTATGATTTGTGTGTATGTGTGAGAGGGAGTGTGTGTGTGGTGTGTGCTATGGGAGGATTGGGGGCGGGGGGGAAGAGTAAGAGAACATTCCAGAAAGTCAAAGCAGCATAAAAGGGACTTAGGGTAAGAACAGCATGGGTTGTGGAACAGCTAGATGGCTGACACACAGTGATGGAAAGATTGACTAGAAATAAACCTAGTTTAGACTATATCAAAGTCATTAGAAATATATTGGAAGGATCTAAGTAGGGAAGTGACAATGGTTAGTTTGCTTTTCCCTGTTATGCTAGGAAGTTTCTTCAACATGTCTTGTTTTAAAGATAACTATATACATTTCAGTCTTTTCATGAGACAGTAGTAGCTTTAGGTTTCCCATGCAGAACAACCACTCAATACATACTACTAAATCCAATTCATGACACTGTCTGAAGATACAGGTGTCCCCTTCCCAGACAAGTTACACCTAATTCAGAAGATCTCTGAAAAGAGAACTGAAGCACTTATATATCAACCCTCTCATTGACAATAACCTGACAATAGCCAAGTTGGCAAAAAAAAAAAAAAAAGAAAAAAGTTTAATTGAAAGTTTAGTGTTGAAGGAACATACCTCAAAATAGTAAGAGCTGTATATGAAAAACCCACAGCCAATATCATACTGAATGGGCAAAAGATGAAAGCATTCTCCTTGAAAACCAGCACAAGACAAGGATGCTTTCTCTGATGACTCGTATTCAACATAGTATTGGAAATTCTGGCCAGTGCAATCAGGCAGGGGAAAGAAATAAAGGGTATTCAAATATGAAGAGAGAAAGTCAAATTATCTTTGTTTGCAGATGACATGATCCTATATTTAGAAAACCCCGTTGTCTCAGCCCAAAAGCTTCTTAAGCTGATAAGCTACTTCAGCAAAGTCTCAGGATGCAAAATTAATGTGCAGAAATTGCTAGCACTCTTATATACCAACAACAGGCAAGCAGAGAACCAAATCATAAATTAACTCCCATTCACAATTGCTAAAAAAAACAAACAAAAACAAAAACAAAAACAAAAACCTTGTAAAATACCTAGGAATACAGCTAACAAAGCACGTGAAGGACCTCTTCAAGAACTACAAACTACTGCTCAGGGAAATCAGAGAGGACATAAGCAAATGGAAAAACATTTCATGCTCACAGATAGGAAGAATCAATATTGTGAAAATGGCCATACTGCCCAAAGTAATTTATAGATTCAATACTATTCCCATTAAACTACCACTGACATTCTTCATGAATTAGAAAAAAAAAACTAATTTAAAATTCATGTGGAGACAAAAAAGGGCCTGTATAGCCAAGACAATTCTAAGCAAAAAGAACAAAACTGGAGGCATCACACTGCCTGACTTCAAACTATAGTACAAGGCTACAGTTATCAAAATATCATGGTACTGGTGCAAAAACAAACACATAGACCAATGGAACACAATAGAGAACTCAGAAATAAGACTGCACCCCTACAACCATCTAATCTTCAACAGCTCTTACAAAAACAAGCAATGGGAAAAGGATTCCCTATTTAATAAATAGTGCTGGGAGAACTGGCTAGTCATATGCAGAAAATTGAAACTGGACCTCTTCCTTATGCGTTATACAAAAATTAACTCAAGATGGACTAAAGACTTAAATGTAAAACCAAAAGCTATAGAAATCCTAGAAGAAAATCTAGGCAATACTATTCAGGACACAGGCGTGGGCAAAGACTTCATGATGAAAATGCCAAAGCAATTGCAACAAAAACAAAAATTAACAAATGGGATCCAATTAAAAGCAAAAGCTATAGAAATCCTAGAAGAAAATATAGACAATACCATTCAGGACATAGGCATGGGCAAAGATTTCATGATGAAAATGCCAAAGCAATTGCAACAAAAACAAAAATGGACAAATGGGATCCAATTAAACTAAAGAGCTTCTGCATGGCAAAAGAAACTACCATCAGAGTGAACAGGCAACCTATATAACAGGAGAAAATTTTTGCAATCTATTCATCTGACAAAGATCTAATATCCAGAGTCTATGAGGAACTTAAACAAATTTACAGGAAAAAAAAATAACCCCATTAAAAAGTGGGAAAAGGACATGAACAGACACTAATCAAAAGAAGACATTCATGTGGCCAACAGACATATGAAAAAAAGCTTAGCATCACTGATTATTAGAGAAATGCAAATCGAAACCGCAATGAGATACCATCTCAAACCAGTCAGAATGACAATTATTAAAAAGCCAAAAACAACAGATGTTGGCAAGGTTACAGAGAAAAAGGAATGCTTTTAGACTGTTGGTGGCAGTTTAAATTGGTTCAACTATTGTGGAAGACACTGTGCCAACTCTTCAAAGATCTAGAAGCAGAAATATCATTTGATCCAGCAATCCCATTACTGAGTATATATCCGAAAGGATAGAAATCATTCTATTATAAAGATACATGCATGCATATGTTCACTGCAGCACTATCCACAATAGCAAAGACTTGGAATCAACCCAAATGCCCATCAGTGATAGAGTGAATAAAGAAAATGTGGTACATATACACCATGGAATACTATGCAGCCATAAAAAGGAACAAGATCACGTCCTTAGCAGGGACATGGATGGAGCTGGAAGCCATTATCATCAGCAAATTAACACAGGAACAGAAAACCAAACACCTCATGTTCTCACTTGTAAGTGGGAGCTGAATGATGAGAACACATGGACACGTTGGGGGAAAAACACTCACTGGGGACTGCTGGGGGTAGGAGTGGGAGAGCATCAGGAGGAATAGCTAATGGATACTGGACTTTATACCTAGGTGATGGGTTGACCTGTGCAGCAAACCACCATAGCACATGTTTACCTGTGTAACAAATCTGCACATCTTGCACATGTACCCCAGAGCTTAAAATAAGTTGAAAAAAAAAGTTTGCTATATTATAAGCCCTTTATATGCATTATCTCACTAAATTTTTATAAGACCTTTTGTGCTAGATATGATGAATATCCGTTTTATAGACTAAAAATCATACTAAGGACACAGAGATTGTTGCATAATCACTTTAAAGTCACAGAGTCTGTATTTGAACCCCAGGAATCTGACTCCAGCACTTTTTCTCTTAAGTCCTTTGTTCTACTGCCTTTCAAAGAATTGCTTGATTTCTGTTTGGTTCTGTTCTGCTTGTTTTTCCTTTTGTTTCGTATCTTGTTTTTAACAATACTTTTTAATTCTCTTTTAGACCAAAGGCGAGAAAAATTTAAGAACCGAACATTATGAAGAACAAATTGAAGCATTTAAAAGTATCGTCCAAGAGAAGACATCAAATTTTAATGCAGATATATCTTTAAAATTTACACCCACGGAAGCAAATAAAGTTAAAACTGAAAAGCCTTCTGAGAAAAAAGCCTCCTCAAATTCTTCACATGGCCAGGGTAATTTTCGGTTTTCATATTCCAAAAATGAAACTTACCAACTATTTTTGTCATATTCTTCAAAGAAGGTAAGACCAAACAGTTAATATAGGAATATAATGGAAAGGTTCCAAACTAACCAGACTCTCTAAGCATTTAGAGCAAATAGAAATCATAAAAAGGAAAAGAAATATGGATCAAATTCTCAAATATGTAGCTAGCACGTCAGAAAGAATACTAACTGGAAAAAAAGTCTGATAGAATCTTTGGCAGTGGTAAATGAATCATATGTTTGGTGGTGGTGAGCAGAAAATGTGTATTAAGAATTTAGAGCATTTTTTGACTGAGACTGTGGTAATATACCATTCAATTTATATGATGATCAGAATTTTAATGAAGAATTATACTGAAGAATTCTGGTAATTCATTGCAATGCCTTACCTACAATGATCACTGTTTATTAACTACAAAATGTGTCTCTAAAGAAATGATGCTATGAAATTATACACATTGCACATAAAATTGGTCTGATTACTTTGTAATCATATGTTTAATTTGAGACTTTGAAAATGTGTGTGTGTGTGTTTTTTAATATTTGAGCCAGATTTTGAAGTTTGTTCTACCTCTCTTGGAATAAATGTAAAATATACTCTCTGTAATCAACATGTTTCCAGTAAAATACTCATTCTTCCTTTTCTGATACCAGAGTCACCTATTTAGACAAGCTTCTCCCACATTAACAATAATAATTCACTTTTAGCACTTACATTATGTCTAACTATGTAACTGTTTTGTAAGGGTTTGTACATTACCTCTCTGTGTACAAGTGTACCCACTCAAGCGTACAGGTGGAAAACTCTTTAAATCATTCAACAAATGTTTAATTGTGAGCTCTCTGGCCTAGGTACTTAGAATACATTTGTGAACCAAGCTGATGAAAATTTTTGTCCTCATGGAGTTAAAAGGTCCACAGAAAGAGACAGCCAAAAATAATACATATAATAGAAAAAAGAAGTAATATGGTATTTACAAAGTATTAAGTGCTGTGGTATACAAGGAAAATTAGAGTAACATGAAGGAAAGCAGGGATGCCTGCAGGTGGCATGATTAAAAAGGAAGCTCAGGGTCAGCTTCATGGAGATGAGAGCTGACCAAAGCTTTGGAGGAGAGGAAATAGCCAAAGAGTAAGATTTCAGATTATTCATCTGATGGAAGGAACTGTTAGAGAAGTCTCTAATGTAAGAAAAACCTGGTGTGATAAAAGTTAGTCAAACTGAATCAGAAGGATAAAAAATTAGAAAAGTTACCTTGAATCAGATCATGAAGAACTTCAAAGTCCACTCAGCATGGCTTTTTTTCTGAGTGACACAGGAGGTCACCTGAGGGTTTTTATTTTTATTTTTAATTTAATTAAATTAATTTATTTATTTTGAGATGGATTTTCACTCTTATTGCCCAGGCTGGAGTGCAATGGTGTGATCTTGGCTCACCGCAACCTCCGCCTCCTGGGTTCAAGCGATTCTGCCTCAGCCTCCCGAGTAACTGGGATTACAGGCATGCACCACCACGCCCGGTTAATTTTGTATTTTTAGTAGAAACGGGGTTTCTCCATGTTGGTCAGGCTAGTCTCGAATTCCCAACCTCAAGGGATCTGCCCGCCTAGGCCTCCCAAAGTGCTGAAATTACAGGTGTGAGCCACCATGCCTGGCCTACTTGAGGGTTTTTAATAGAAGATTGACATTCCCTATTATATTTCAAATGATTACTCAAGGTATTCTGTCAAGAAGAGATCATAGGTGCTAAGAGCCAAAGCAAGGAGTCTTGCTAAAAGTTATTGAAGGAATCCAGGTGAGACATGATGGTAGTTCAGTAGTTCAGATAGGACAGTTATAGAGTCCAAGGTTTTTGGCCTGAGCAACTAGAAAAATGGAGTTGCTAATAAACTTGCTCAGATAGAGCAGGTTTGGAGAGGGAGACCAGTAGTTAAATTTTAGTTTGGTTAAGTTTGAGGTGTTTGTTATACATCCAATTGGCAATGCCAAGTAGGAGTTGGTGTTATGAGGCTGGAGTTTGGGGAGAAGACCTGGAATTGAGCTATACATTGACTTGTTGACTTAGTCATGGGGTCACTAACAGAGTTAGTGTACATAGAAAATAGAATACAATCAAATACCAAACTTGGGGAACTTCAATAGAAAATAAGTAAAAGAACCCAAAAACTGCCCAATAACTTTGCTACTTAGAGTGTGGTCTATGGAACAGCAGCATCAACATCGCTAGGAAGATAGAATCTTAAACTGTGCTCCAGAATTGCATTTTAACTGAATCAGTATTGCATTTTAACAAGATTCTCTAGGTGATTTGTTCACATTTTATAGTTTGAGAAGCACTGGCCTAGAAGACAAGAAAATAATCTCTATTAAGAAGAAAAGAGTGATGAACTGTGTCAATTGCTCTAACATGTCAAAGAAGATGAGGGCTAAGAAGTGATCATAGGCTTTAGGATTATGAAAGTCATTGGAGACCTTGACAAGAGACGTTTCGTTGGAGTAGTGAGGTCAGGAGCATGAATGATGGGAAGGGGAGAATTGAAAATGCACAGTATAGAAAACTGAATAATTTTTGCTTCTAGTGAGGGCAAAGAAATGGGTAGTGGCTGGGCAGGCAAGCTAGGGCAAGGGAAATTTTTTTGTTGATTTAAGATAGAAGAAACAACTGCATATTTGGATGGTAATGAGCTAAGAGCTACCTTTGAAGTAAATTGACCCAAAGAACATCACATGTCTTTCTTACCCCAAATCCCAAGATATACTTCCCAGTTTTAGCAAAACTGAAAAGAAATCCAAATATGCTTTGAATAAAGCATTTGAGAATTCTTGTGCAAGTCAGGAGATGAAGAGATCATTGACCTATAACATACAGGCTAAGTCACTGTAAGATTTTTATTAAAGACTGGATCACCCACTGTCACCTAAAGTTAAATCATGATGACAACATTGTGCTTTAAGAACACAGACAGTTTGGTATGATGTTCATATATAGCAAGGTATATCTTTAAAAAGAAATAAAATATTTTAAACTCCCACATAATCATCATATGTTAACCACAGCTGTTAGGAAACCCTCAAAAGATACATTTGCAAAATTGTGGATGTCAATTGTAGTTTAGTTTTCATCAGGACAAGCTATGGCACTGAATCACACAGTTCACTGCCCTAGTTTTCTCCGGGAAAGGTAAGCCATCAGCCCTGGCCCAGGAAACATTTAACTGTTGACTTGTTTAGGCTGACTTGAGTTCCGTGTCTCAAAATATTGTTTGTCCTGTCTCTGTCATTAAAAATTGAGAGGGTGGACTGGAAGGGACAAGGAGACCTGAGACCTGGGTTTTTAGTACCAATGCCTTCAAGTATTATTTGTATGTTTTGGGCCAAATAACTTGATATCTTTAAATTAGTTTTCTCATCTGCATAATAGCAAGATTGGGCTTTATAGATAATGCTTCCATTTCCTTCCACTGTTGTTTTTAAAACAACTTAAGTATAATTTCATAAAATAAAATGCAAAAATTTTAAGTGTATAGTTTCATGAGTTTTGATAATTACGTACATTAGAGTAGCCACCTCCTTTAGCAAGAGAATTTTTTTAATGTTTTAACACAGAAGACACAAAAGCATATTTAGATGGGAATTATTTAAGATCTATGTTTAAAATACATTGAGTTAAAGAACATCACACTGCCTGTAATCCCAGCACTTTGGGAGGCCGAGACGGGTGGATCTTGAGGTCAGGAGATCGAGACCATCCTGGCTAAGACGGCTCTTTAGCAGAGACGGTGAAACCCCGTCTCTGCTAAAAAGTACAAAAAACTAGCCAGGCGAGGTGGCGGGCGCCTGTAGTCCCAGCTATTCGGGAGACTGAGGCGGGAGAATAGCGTAAACCCGGGAGGCGGAGCTTGCAGTGAGCTGAGATCCGGCCACTGCACTCCAGCCTGGGCGACAGAGCAACACTCTGTCTCAAAAAAAAAAAAAAGAAAGAAAGAAAAAGAACATCACACCAAGAAAATTCCATCATGAAGAGAGACTCGGGCTTCTTATCCCAAGAAAAATTCCTTATGCCCTTTTCAATTCCCTACCACCTAAGAGGTGACCACTGCCCAGATTTATCTGACCACAGCTTAGTTTTGTCTAGTCTAGAACTTCATATAAATGGAATCATACAGGATATGCTCTTCTATGTCTGACTTCTTTTACTTAGTATAATATTTTTGAGATTTATTTGTGTTGTTACTTGTATCAGTAGTTTTACTGTCCTTTTTATTGATGATTAATATTCCATTGTGTTAATATGCCACAGTTGTTTATTGATTCCTCTCTTGATGGACATTTGAGATGTTTTCAATTTTAAGCTATTCTGACAAATGCTGCCATGAAATTCTTATACCGATATTTTTGTGAACAAAATTTTTATTAGGTAAGTATGTAGGAGTGGAATTGCTGGCTGATCATAAGCAAATATGTGTTTAACACTATGGAAAACTGCCAAACAGTTCTTCAAAGTGGCTATCTAATTTTACCAGTAATGTAGGAGAGTTTTAGTCACTGCACATTCTCATCAATAGTTGATGTTGATAGTATTTTATTGATAGTGTTGATAGTATTTTACATTTAGCCATTCTGGTGGATTAGAGTGGTATCTCATGGTCACTGCTAAAACATTTAGTGTCTATGGAAGTTCTAAATTTTATACATTTTCATTTGCAGTGATGGATAAAACACATGTTTCTCTTCTTCATCTACTCTACAACACAGGAAAAAATGTTCCTGCATGTGAAAGGAGAAATTCATCTGGGAAGATTTATGATGAGAAATCGTGATGTTGTGCTCACAACAACTTTCGTGGATGATATAAAAGCTTTGCCAACTACCTATGAAAAGGGAGAATATTTTGCCTTTTTGGAAACCTATGGAACCCACTACAGTAGCTCTGGGTCTCTGGGAGGACTCTATGAACTAATATATGTTTTGGATAAAGCTTCCATGAACCGGAAAGGTATGCCTAGAAACAGAGCTCTGACTTCAACTACTGTTTTGACCAAACATTATTTTGTTCACCAACCTCTTTGAATGGTTAAAATCTTAAGAATACAAAGCCCTGTAACCGGCTCCTTTGAGAGGACTCTCTTCCTGCCCTTTGGCACCTAAAATCCTGTTAAATAGCAAATTGACTTCCATCTCAAATAAGCTGACTTGGTCATATTCTACTCAGCAGCAGCACTGAGAGATGGATCAATTATATTGCAATTTCACATCTGTTAGAAGGTGGCACTTTTAGTGAAATACTAAACAAAAGATGAAAGAACGTACAGACATAATTTGTATAACCTACTTCTTAATCAGCAGACTAGTCCAATTTCTATATCACAATTATCTTCCAGAATATACTTCAATATTGGAGGGAAAATATTGTTCTAAATTTTCTTTTGGCAGGAAAAGAAGAAGCAGTGTTATCATATAAATCTAACATCTGAAAGCAAAGGTGGAAAATTGGTTTTACCTCATGTGATGACACTTTTCATTATATGGTGGTGGTTGAATTGGGCTCATGTTAAGTAGATTTCTGGTCATGGGGAAATCACGGGGAAAAGGACCATGGTCAATTATCAATGTCGGTCATAGGTAGAAGATAGGCCTGCTGATACATAGTTATTGGCCTGGCCTAAAGGGTTCGTCTAAGTCTTTTAAGAAAAATATAAATGCAAAGTGACTATATAAGTAAGTTATAATCATTCATGTTGTAAGTAATTATGGCTAGTTATAACATTCCTTAAGGAGGCGACGGATGCCAGGATGCCTTCTCTCTGCCCTTGTAACTATAGGTGTGTCTCTTAGGGGGGAAAGCGTTGCTAAAAACCACTTTAATGGCTTTTATGGGGTCAGAGTGTCAAGGTGTCAGGTGTTAAGTGAAGGGTGGAATGTAACTGTGACGTAAAAGCCTGACACTCTCCCCAAGGTCAGTAAATACTTTAGGGATAACAAAGCATGACATAGCCAGAACCAGCTGGTCTTGATGCCTCAGTCTTGTTTTGGGTAGAGAGAAGCTCTCCCGGGGCAAGTGGAATGTAACGTTACTTATCTTGCACTTTCACAGGGCTATATCCACAACACAGTGAAGTCACTGTGAGCTCCACCTGGAAGCTATATTGATGGAGATATCACATAAGGGAGGAGTACAAGAGGGCAGAGGTCTTGAGTAACTTGAAAATGAGAAGAGAAAGGTTTATGAGTGGTGATCAAAACACAAAGAAATCTTCAGACTAGGAGTTGCTTTGGTGAAAAAGCTCCATAGGCTGAGATCTTTAATCCTGAATAATTCAGAAGCTACTTACCTTCTGGTCTTAATAGACAAGGATCATCAGGTCAATTCTAGTGACTTTGAAGAGGAAGTCCTCTTTCTCACTTCTCCAGTGCCAATATCTGAGGACCAAGTCATGTCCTCTGCCTCAATTTAGGATGTCTGGACATGAAAGTGTCCACTGCTAAGGCAGAGAATCTGAACACTTTAGGGTCACTCAGGTATCTTTCACCCTCATCTTCAGAAGCAGAGTCCTCACACTTCTTAAGGATAAGGTTAGAAATCTAGAATTATGGATTTCTGGTATTGTTTTCCATTTTTATCCTCTCTCTTCCCTTCCCATGGGAAATGCCACCTGATAGTTTCTAAGTTCTTACTAATTATGGGTGCATGAGAAGTATTTGATAGATGAATAAACACCTAAATGCCCCCAGAGGTCTACCCCGACACTCCTTGTAGAACCCCGTGATTAACCTCATTTCATTTTTTTCTTTCCTTTTTCACAAAGCATTTTGGCTCCCAGAACAAATAATCACAAATTCGTGTGTGTGTGCCTCTGTGTGTGTGTTTGTGTGTATGAAATAAGAAATGATAAATAAGGGCAAAAACTGACATGGTCAATGAACTGTCATCTGGGCTGTTTACCCTTAAAATACAGGAATAATTATTTTTCTGAATTGCAAAAACAGATAATAACTGATAGACTTTGAAAAATTAGGATTTTTCTTTCTAGTAACTGTTTGGGCACCTACTCACCATAATGAGTCAGCTTCCAAGACTGATATCTACCAAGTAGCATTCATAGGACGAAAGCAAAGTGGCTACATACATACATCAGCCGTCTGTCCAAAGCAATGAACCAGCTACATTAAGGATGAACTGAGTTTTCCAAAAAGGATCAGGAGATGTTGATATATCTCATGACCAAATTATGAAGTTGATGCAGAGAAGTACTTAGTAGCTAGACAGCTCTGGGTTCAAATCCAAACTTACTAGCTGAGTAATGAGCCATTAGAAGGTTATCCAACTGCTCTGCAATTCCGCATTTTCATCTGTACAATGAGGACAATATAGTACTTACTTCACAAGGCCAGTGTGAGGATTAAATTAGTTAAAGCACACAAAATGCTTAGAAGGATGCCAGACACGTGATAAGCATTCAATATATGATAGACATTTTTGTCCCTCTTCTATGACACTACAGATAAAAGACTTTCCTATAACCACCACAGTTTGACCTACATCCCTTTAAACCATGTGGTAGACTTAATGTGTCGTTTGCCATTAAGTTGACAAGCAAAGTCAAAGGGAGGTCACTATAATCTAATATGAGGACAAAGCAGGACAGACATGATGACATATTTGAATTTAATGGTATATAGGAACCTAAGTAAGGATGTTTCTTGAAAATAGCAAAATTGGAATTTATTTGTGATGTTGATAGACATTGTCTAATAATTTTCAAATAAATTCATTAAACAGGTGTTGAACTAAAAGATGTAAAGAGATGCCTCGGGTATCATCTGGATGTATCTCTGGATTTCTCTAAAATCTCTGCTGGAGCTAAAGTTGATAAAGATGATTGTGTAAAGAGGGGAGAGGGTAGAGCTGGTAAGTGTGGCCTCACTCGTTAGACTTTGTAAAGCCTGGGGGTAGATGTCAATGAGCACTGCCCTCTTGCAATGAGCCCTCTTAATTGTCTATCCTCTTTGTGCTTAAAAACTATCTTTTATGTACAGTGGTTTTCAAACCACTATAAACACAGATAGCCCAGGGACATGTATTCACCAGTATCACTATTGTGCTGGTTGTACAGTACACAACTCAAGGGGGTGTGATTCACACGGTAGTCATTTTAGACTTGTATATTTATCATGGCAATAGTAAGGAAGCATTTTCATAAAAAGTTTCCTTTCTTCACCCTAATTTTAACAAAGCTTCCAAATAAGCAAGCGACAATGTTCGTGCATCCATTAACAAAGGACAAGGCCAAAACCATTTCCCCAACTCCACCTTCCACCTAAATAGAAATCCCTAATTAATCCTTAACTTTAAATCGGTGCCTAACATTTTCAAAAATGCAAATGTATTTGGTATAAATATTACTTCCTACTGTTAATCTTTAGCAGATTTACAAGTATGAATTAGTGCTAGAGTTCTCAACTTTTCCTCTAATCAGAAATACCTGAGAACATTTAAAAAATACAAATGCTTAAAACTCACCTTTAAAGAAAGAGTCAACTGGTAGTGGGGAGGCAAAAGTGGGGAAAAACCTGATATATTTAAAAGCATATCAACCAATAATATGTGTCCATGATTGAAAAACCAATGATGAAGTGGTGGGAAAAAACTGAATTTGCCATTATATGGTATAATTTCTATATTTGATCCTTAAGCTAACTGTGTAATCTCTGGCTAGTCACTCCACCTCTCTGTTTCCAATTTCTCTTCTATAAAAATGAAGACGGGATGACAAAAATTGTCTTGAAATTCCTTTCCAGTTTTAAAAATTCACAGATGTAAAAGACTTACAAAGGTTTGTTAAAAGAGGCTTAGTCTACAGAGAGACACTGAGGAAAAGATGGGTAGGATTGGGAGTGGAAAGAAATGTTACTTTTCACATTATTCTTTTTTGAACTCTTCTTTTTGTAATATTAAAATATATCAAAGCAAATGTACACAAATATAATTATGAAGGTAAGTTTGCAACAGAAAATATATATTACACCCAAAGTCATATTTAGTTCCCATGTGTACATGTTTGTATGTGAAGAGCTGTGAAGTATCAGTGTATCTAGACCATGGGTAACATTTTTATTTTTTAAAGGAGATGACAGAAATCTGCAATTGGCTACTAATGTAAATTTCCATTGTAGATTTGAGGTGAAAAAATGCATAAGCAATATTTACAATTAAAATTTAATAAATACATTAGGTTGTATTTTACTAAAAGGACTCAATAAATGTTTATCACATGTCCTTTTGATAACTAGCCATAGAACTACAACTGCTTCTCTTTAAATCTTCCTTCTCTCCTCAGTAAACATCACCAGTGATCACCTCATAGATGATGTTATTTCACTCATAAGAGGTGGAACCAGACAATATGCATTTGAACTGAAAGAAAAGCTTCTCCGAGGAACCATGATTGATGTGACTGATTTTGTCAACTGGGCCTCTTCCATAAATGATGCTCCTGTTCTCATTAGTCAAAAAGTAAGAAACATGTTTATTTTCAAATAGAAGACTGTGTCATTTTTTTAATTGAATGTCACATTGTTTCAGGTGAACTGTTAGCTTCATCTGAAAGAGACATGAACATTCAGATACACTCCCATCTCTTCCCCAAAAGGAGGCATAGCATAGAGGAAAGGCATGGTGTGGAGTCAGACCATCCTGGCGGACTTCTCCAGGACTCCATGTTTATTCTGAGAATTTAACGAAATTGCTTATATAGAACATAGAGCACACACTGTAACAAGATAGGTACTCACATATGATTGGTTCCCTCCGGTTGGCCCCTTGCCTTCCCATGGTCATGGTGTTCCACTATCACGTCTAACACAAGAGAATTGTATTTACTAAGGGTCCTTTTTTTTTTTTTTTTTTTTTTTTTGAGACAAGTCTCACTGTGTCACCCAGGCTGGAGTGCAATGGCGCGATCTCGGCTCACTGCAACCTCCTCCTCCCGAGTTGAAGTGATTCTCATGCCTCAGCCTCCTGAGTAGCTGGGATTACAGATGCTCACCACCACATTCAGCTAATTTTTTTGTATTTTTAGTAGAGACAGGGTTTTGCCATGTTGGCCAGGCTAGTCTCAAACTCCTGGCCTCAAGTGATCCGCCTGCCTCAGCCTTCCAAAGTCCTGGGATTACAGACATGAGCCCCCCTGCCTGGTCTAAGGGTCTTTATGAAAGAAATGTTCATAAAGTCTACAAGCAAATAAAACTAACAGTGAACAATTCTTATGGTCAGTAAATTTTTCCCTTTTTCTATCTTGATTATAATAGTTTTCAGCTTACAAACCCTTTGGGAGTTCATAGTCAAGTTCTTATTGCTAAAGAAAAAAAAAGTGTTATCATTGTAAGGATATAAATGACAATGTTATTTAGTCTCATCTTTCTTTCCCCAAGCTACCTAAAACTGGTATGCATTTTTCTTTACTTCTTTTATTACTAGTACTATTAGTGCTTTTTTTCTACTTCCCTTTATAACTTTCAATTTTCTCCATGTGTTTTTACAATTTGCTTTCCTCAGATCATGTTTATTTTTGACTGCTCCCTACTCCAGTCTGATTAACTTGAGTTACAGAAATTTTAACATTTTCATAGGACTAGTTATTGGATAATTTTATTCCTTTATTCTATTTTATTGTCTTTAAAGAATGAGTGAAACCTCTAAGACTATCTCCTTTATGTGAAGAAGAAATAAACTGGAAATTTTTATAATCTATTCTCCCTTTATGTTATAGAAATATAGCCGTTCATAGATATGCAATGTATTTATGAGTTAAAATACTTTGTCCCAAAGTAGGACAAAAAGGGGGGGAAAAGCTGGTGAAATTCCATGTATGAAATTAAAATCAGAAGATGCCTCTTTGATCTTATTAAATTTGAATCTTACATAAATTTATTATCTTGAACTCAGTAAAATAAGTTTATGTTGGAAGATATTAAATAAGAAAAAAATGGGTAATTTAGATGAATATTTACATCCAGATGAACATCCCAGGCTCTACAAAGCAAGTTCAACTGTCTTTCTAAAAATTCAAGAGTGTTCTCTGAAGAGGTCTTAATAATAGTTCAGCATGTTCTAGAGATATTTTTTTAAATCTCAAATAAATAAGGCAGCTGCTGAAGATTTACTACTAGATTTATTAAAACTATTCAAAGACCCTCATCAACTTTATTGGTGCAGTCCTGCTGTATGGATGCACAGTATAGTTTATCTCATTTTTAGGGACAACCACTTACTTCCCCAAATTTTCAGATTGGTAGACATCCCATTTAGACTATCGGTATAAGTTTCTTTCTTCATAAACAGGAAGGCTGGCCTTTTCATATCAACATTTTACCTAAGGAAATGGTAGCTATTGTTAGTTCACTATGGACCACTTTTTAAATTTATCTTCTTGTCAAGAGAGTTGAGCAAAGCAAAATTGTGGGTTTTGTTGACTTTGTATAACTTTTAAATCTCTGAAGAAACATGAGATATAGTTAAATTTGATCTTGAATTAGATTCCAAGTTATTTTACTCTCATAATTCCAGTAGAAGTGGACCTTTGGTTAACTTGTAGCTACTTCCGGGAGACAATTACACAATCTGTGATCACTAATTAATTTTCAGGAATTTGAAGCATTCTGTTGTCTGCAGATGACATGTTCAAACATTGGGGCTGGTCTTTTAAAGAATTACTAGAACCTCTCCCACCCACCCTAAACTATAAACTGGTCAATATTAAATATTCTGTAGCAAATTAAATCAATTATCTAGGTATTTATGTTGAAAACCGATTATCTTGGAGAAAAGACCAGAAAGTTGACTGTAAGCTCTCACTTAATATTATCAATAGGTTCTTGGAAACTGTGACCTTAACTAAAATGACCTATAACAAAACCTATTTTACCATAAGCTAATGAATGGGTTAAGTTCCTGTAGCATATTTCTGGTCACAAAAACATTACCAAACTTCTAAATAAAAACTAAAACACTTCTAATATTGAATTTTGAAATACATGTAAACTATTTACACATTTAAAAAAGATTAATAAAAACAATTAAGATAATGATTTACCTCCTTACTCTAGTTCAGGGTAGTCTATCCCAGCAGCTCAGGGTGCAAAGCAGGAATCAACCATGGACAGAGCACCATCTCAACACAAGGCAAACTCCACACACCCACACTCACTCAGACTAGGACCATGTAGGCACACTGATTTGTCTAGCATGACTATCTTTGGGATGTGGGAGAAAACAAGCAGAACCAGAGAGAGACCACACAAACGTGGGGAGATTGTCAAACTCCCCATGCACACAGTGACCCCAGCTGAGAACTGATTTTTTTCTCAATATTACAAAGAAATGACCTTGAATGAAACAACATTATTCTAGGACCTACTGTTTTACTCGAAGTGGAACGCTGTATGAATATATTACTGAGATTTTCTAAATAAACTATGTGGTAAAATATATATGCTATAAATATATAGTATATATAATTTATAAAATAATATAATTTATAAAATCTATAAATACAGTTATACATTTTTCCATATTCAAGTAACTATGGCCATGCTCTTTTAGGTAGAACCTGTGGTTTTCAGGCCCCATTTGTCTGCTTTGTCAAACCCAAAATCACTTCTTGAGGAATGTGTTGGCCCAGCCCAAAAATCTCTCCTTGGCCCTTCTCCATGCAGAGGACATAGGCTGGCCCTCTCTTTCAATACTTACTTTTGTCATGATCTTCAGCTTCCACGAAAATATATTAATTCTATTGCCAACTTGCCTGAATGTTAACACAACTGGTTCTACAGTTTAACTCAACAGAATAGCTGCACTTTGTTTTCCTCTTAAACCTACTGCAACAAACTAGTTATTAAAATGTCAGCTAGGAGAAATCACATTTATTAAAGACTGCCTGGAAGATATAAAGATTATTATTTCCTCTAGAGCAATAGCAGCAAAATGAGTACAGCTGCAATATTGGCTTCCTGTAAAGTTTTGTTTTTCCATTATTAGAAATAAAGTTATGTAATCTACTGTTTTATTTACTAAAAGGTTGTTATGTAATGCTATGTCCTCTTTATGAGACTCATAGGAAATATGACTCTTTAATCTCATTTTGTTTCTCTTGGGAATCAGGTGAGTTTTTCTACCTGATTGGTAACAAATGCATGAGATCAGTAAATTTGGTTGTGTCTTACTCAGTGCATTAGAAAATATAGCTAAATTTGTGAACCACTTCATGCAAATGGATTGGTCCTCCTGGCATTAATGTAGTTCATTTTTGTTGCTTTTGCCTCCATCCTGCTTTTTCTGTTCTCAGTTCTCCTTTCCCATTTCCCTCAGCCACTCATATGTCTATATGTTAAGCTGTATTAGTTCTTCCAGAGTTACATGGTGTAATAATTTATGAATTAATTAACCTATCATTTTTGCTCTATGTGTAACTCTTAGCAGTTATGAACCAGATGTTAAAGAGCATCAATATTTTAAAGGGTTATAGTACAAGTGAGAATCATTTCTAACTCCCTTGTTTAGGGATAAAAAACAACACTCATTCTATCAACAAACTATAGTTGGTATACATAGTTTATGTTGGATGTCTGAAGGAAATCTCAACTTATTTATTATTAAACTGTATTCTTAACTTATTTATACTTTAGCACTTTTATGGTAGATTATATCCTACCATAAATGTATCAACACATGGTGGAAAGATAGAGTTATCTAGGATAGGAGAAAAAGTAAAATCATTTTCTTATTTAATAGAAAATAAAAGTTCATCAGAAAAAGATGGAACCCTTCAAGAAAACTTCAAAATTTCCATTTTAATTTTCCTTTGTTCTCCTGTGGATTTTTTAACTCCAGGATTTGAAGCTCCTCTGAAACTACTGCCATTGCATGTCCTTCATCTTTAACTCTTCCAACACTGTTTATAAATTTAATCCAAATTGTATTTCCTTCATGACCCTCTGTTCCTGTATTCTAGACTATCTGGCCTTGACTTTCCTTTGAAGGGTAAAACAAGATGAATTTCTTTTTTAAAAGAAAACAAAATAATTCTACCACATGCTTATGTTTGTGCCAATGTTGCAATGTTGCTGAGAGGTTTCCTTCTTTCAAATAAATATGACATGGTTGAAATCTGAATCCTCTGAATTCTATATACTATGTATTAATTCATAAAAGAATACACTCGTCAACAGTTATGCTGACTTTGTAGAAGTTCTTGATATATTCCATATATGAACCTATTCACAATGCAAGTTTTGCAAATATCTTCTCCCACTTAAGAATTTCATCTTTAACGGTGTTTTTGATACAGATGTCCTCTTATGTACTTTTTCTTTTGAACTAATTTTAGACACAGCAAAATTACACATATAGTGCAGATAGTAATATTGCAGAAGTAATATTGCAGAATAGTACAGATAGTCATATTGAAGAAATAGTAGAGGGAATTCACTTATAAGCTTCATCTCCCACCCAGCTCCTAATGTTAGTAATTTACATAGGCATAGTAAAATTATCAAAATCAGAAAATTCACACTAAGTAATTAGCTAAAGCACAGGTTTTATACACATTTCACAAGTTTTTCCCTTAATCTTTTTTTTCCCTTCTGTTTCAGGATCCAATCTAGGGTCCCACATTGCATTTAGTTGTCACATCTTTTTAGTGTCTCCCAATCTGTTATAGGTCTTCAGACTTTCCTTGTCTTTCTTAACCTTGACACTTTTTATGAGGACTGGTCAGTTATCATGTCAAATGTCTCCCAATTTAGCATTCGAGTAGGTTAAGGTTATGGGTATTTGGCAAGAATACTACAGAAGTAATGTTCTGTTATTCTCAGTGCATCATATTCTGGGTTATGATGTTGATGATTTTTTTATTTTGACGTAGTTAAATGTATCTTTCTATTCACTATAGTTAGTGTTTTCAATGTTTTAATTAAAGTTCTTTCCTACCTCAAGACCTTGATACTTTCCTATGTATTACCCTTCAACAGCTTTATTATTTTGCTTTTATATTTAGATCTACAATATTAAACTTGGTCTCACTAAAATAAGGAATAAACAAAAAATATTAACTCTCATCATTTTTATTTCATATTGCAGTAAGTCCTAGCCAGTGCAATAAAGCAAGAAAAATAAACAAAATGCTTAAGGACTGCAAGGAAGAAGTTAAACTATCTCTCCATATATGGCATGATTGTTTAAATAGAAAATTATAAGAAATCTATAACTCTACACTACATTTGTGTATTTGTTTCTCCTTGTACTTGGATTTTTATTTTATATATTTTAAGGCTTATTACCAAGGGCATACAAATTTAGAATTATTACATCTTCTTGGTGAATTAAAATGTCTTTCTTTATTTCTGGTAATGTTTTCTGCCTCAATTTTTTTTTTAATTACCTAGGTTTGCCAAATGTCTCTGTTGATATGCACATAGCATACATTCTTCAGTCTTTTTATTCTCAGTTTGTTTGTGCCCTCAAGTTTTGTTGGGATTAGTTGGCCTTTTTTTTTTTTTTTTTTTTTGAAACGGAGTCTCGCGCTGTGTCACCCAGGCTGGAGTGCAGTGGCGCGATCTCGGCTCACTGCAAGCTCCGCCTCCCAGGTTCAGGCCATTCTCCTGCCTCAGCCTCCGAGTAGCTGGGACTACAGGCGCCCGCCACCACGCCCGGCTAGTTTTTTGTATTTTTAGTAGAGACGGGGTTTCACCACGTTAGCCAGGATGGTCTCGATCTCCTGACCTCGTGATCCGCCCGCCTCGGCCTCCCAAAGTGCTGGGATTACAGGCTTGAGCCACCGCGCCCGGCTTTTTTTTTTTTTTTTTTTTTGAGACGGAGTCTTGCTCTGTCACCCAGGCTGGAGTGCAGTGGCCGGATCTCAGCTCACTGCAAGCTCCGCCTCCCAGGTTGATGCCATTCTCCTGCCTCAGCCTCCCGAGTAGCTGGGATTACAGGTGCCTGCCACCATGCACAGCTAATTTTTGTATTTTTAGTAGAAACAGGGATTTCACCATGTTGACCAGGCTGGTCTCGAACTCCTGACCTCAAGTGATCCACCTGCCTTGGCCTCCCAAAGTGCTGGGATTACAACCAGGAGCCACTGAACCCAGCGTATTTTCATCTTTGACAAATACTTCTTAGGTACCTGCAATGTGCCAGGCTCTATTGTAGCATTGAGTCTAAAGCAGTGAATAAAAGAGATAAAAATCTCTAACCTAGCAAACTTTTTCTAATATAATCCAAAAGCACAAGTGAAATAGATATCATAATGTTAATATTTTAGTGTACATTTTCCAGTCATCAGAGTCTTTGTCAGAGTTATGGTTAGCCAATTTGATTTCATATAATATAATTTTATATCTTGGTTTTTAGTGAGTAGTATATAGACACATTTTAATGTAATTAGATTTTTTAAAATAGGCATTACTTATGTAAAGTAAAATTTAATATTTTTAGTGTAAAGGGCCCTAGGTTTCCACAAACACTTACAATCATGAAACCACCATGAAACTCAATACAGAAAATGTTTCTACCACACAGTCCTATCATGTCCATTTTCAATCAACTCCTCCTTGCTGCCCCACTTCTACATAACCACTGATCTGTTTACTGCCATATAAATGTAATCATGTAACTTTTTGAGTTTGGCCCTTTCACTTAGCATTATACATTTGAGATCCATCCACATTCACACATCGACATTCTTGTATGTATGAGTAGTTCCTTTCATTTTTATTGCTCAGTAGTATTCCATTATATATAGATTCCATGGTATAGACTAAACAGTTTGTTTATATAGTAATCTGTTGAAGGACATTTATTTGTTTCCAGATGATAATTCTTTTGGTGATTATGAATAAGACCATTATAAATATTTGAATACAGAATTTTGCATGAACATATTTTTCTTTTCTCTAAGAAAGGGATTGCTTGGTCATATGATATATGTGTTTTTACAAAACTACATAAGAAATAGCCAAATTTTTTTCCAAAGTAGTTGCATTACCACCAGAAATATATGAGAGTTTCAATTTCTTAGATAATCATGTCATCTGAAATACAGATTTCCTTATTCTTTTCTCAGTCTCTATGTATTTTATTTCTTTTTCTTGCATTATTGCATTGTCCAATGCATCTAATATGATATTGCACCATTAAGTATGATGTTATCTGTAGGTTTTACATAGATGTTCTTTATCAGGTTGAGGAAGTTCCCTTTAATTCCTAGTTTGCTCAGAATTTTTATCGTAAATAGATATTGAATTTTGTCCAAGAATTATTCTTTATTGAGATGATCATATGATTTTTCACTTTTAATAAGTTGTTATGGTGAATGATATTGATTATTTAAATTTTGAGCAAACCTGGCGCTTAAACACTGTTGTATTTGATTTGCTACTGTCTTGAGATATTTTGTAAGTATGTTCATAAGTGACATTGATTTGTAATTTTCTTCTCTTAAATATTTTTATTTGGTTTTGGTACCAAAGTAATGCTAACTGTAAAAATAAGTGAGAAGTAAATTCTTCTCTATTTTGTGAAAAAGTTTTTGTAGAATTGATATGTCTTCTTTAAATGTCTGTAGAATTCACCAATAATGCCATCTAGGCCTTCTTTGTTGGAAAAAATTTAACTCTAAATTCAATTATTTAAATAGATATCAGAAGTCCAATTATGCATTTTTTCTGATTGAGTTTTTACCAATTGTCTTTCAAGGATTTTTTCCATTTTATTAAGCAGCTGATATCTGTAGATTCTATAGTGATATCCTGTCTTGAATTCCTGATATTGTTAATTTTAAGTTTTTCCCTTTTGTCTTATTTTGTTTTATTTTTAATTAATCTGGTAGAGGTTTATCACTTTTTGTAGTCTTCTCAAAAAAGCAGCTTTAAAAAAATTTCTCTATTTTTTTTCCCATTTCAATTTCTATTTCAATTCTTATTATTTCCTTCCTTATGCTTTGTACTTAAATTTTTCTTCTGTTTCTAGTTTCTTAAGCTGGGTGCTGTTATTATTGATTTCAGACATTTTTTTCTTGTCTAATGTAGGCATTTTGTGCTGTAAATTGACCTTTAGGCATTTCTTTAACTGCATCCTGCAAGTTTTGATGTGTTTTCATTTTCATTCAATTTAAAATATTTTCTAATTTTTTGTGACTTCCTCTTCTACACTTGGGTTATTTAGAAATGTGGTGATTGATGTATAAATATTTGGGGATTTTTCAGATAGCATTCTGTTATTTATTTCAACTTTCAATTTGTTTGGTCTGAAGACACACTTTGTGTTATTTTCATTATTCTCAATATATTGAGTATTTTTAAGGCATAGATATGCCTATGTGCACTTGAAAAGAATATGTATTCTGCTATTGTTGGGTAGAATGCTCTGTAAATGTCAGTTAGGTCAATTAGTTGTTGGCACGGCCCGGGGCTTCTTTTCCTGTGCCCTTATTCTTTCAGTGATAGAGAGCAGAACTTGAAATGTCTAGGTATATTCACTGTTTCTTTTTTCAGTTCTATCAGTTTTAGCTTTATGTATTTTAAAGTTCTGTCATTGGGTGCATACACATTTAGATTATATATCTTCTTTGTATATTGAAAACTTCACCTTTTTATTCCTAACAATATTATTTGTTAAGAATTTTTTGTACTGTAATAGAGCAAAGGAGGTTCCATTTAATTAATGTTGTATGGGATAACTTTTTCTGTCCTTTTACTTTGAACCTATCTACATGTTTGTATTTAAAGTGAGTTTCTTGTAGACAGTATATAGTTGGGTCTTGCTATTTTTATCTAAAGTAACTATCTGTCTTTTAATTAGTGTGTTGAATCCATTTGCATTTAATGCAATTATTGACACAGTTAAAATCTGTACTTCCTAGTTGTTTTTATTTGTTGTGTATATTCTTTGTCTCCTTTTTGCTCATTTCTGACATTTCTTTTTTAAACGGACATATAAGAATTGTACATATTTATGGGGCACATAGTGATATTTTGATAATGATAATGTATAGTGATCAGATCAGGGTAATTAGTGTATCCATCATCTCAAACATTTGTCATTTATTTGTGTTGGGAACATTCAATATTCTTCTTCTAGATACCTGAAACTATATGTAATAATACATAATTGTTAACTATAGTAATCCTACAGTGTCATAGAGCACCAGAACTTATTCCTCCTATGTAGTTGTAATGTTATATATTTTAACAAATATCCCATTCAGTATGCTTTTTCCCATTCAGTATGATGTTGGCTGTGGGTTTCTCATATATGGCCTTTATTGTATTGTCTTTCCCCTACCCTTCCCAACCTCTAGTATCCTCTGTTCTACTTTTTACTTCTATGAGATCAGTTTTTGTGTTTTTTTTTTAGCTTCCACATATAAGTGAAAACGTGATGTTTCGCTTTCTCTTTCTGGCTTATTTTACTTAACATAATATCCTCTAGTTTCATCCATGTGGCCACAAATGACAAGATTTTGTTCTTTTTCATGGTTGAATAGTATTCCATTGTGTACATACATTATTTTCTTTAAAAAGAAAAAAATACATTATTTTATTTATCCATGCGGCTACTGTGAATAATGCTGCAATAAACAGAAGGGTGCAGATGTCTCTTTTATATACTTATTTTCTTTTCTTTGGATAAATGTCAGTACTGGAATTGCTGGATCATATGATAGTTGTGTTTATAGTTTTCAAAAGAACCTTCATATAGTTCTACATAGTGACTATACTAGTTTACATTCCCACCAATGATGTATGAGTTCCTTTTTCTCCACATCCTTGCCAGCATTGTTTATTTTTGCCTGTTGGATATTGAACATTTTTTAGTATGTTTTTTGGCCTTTTGTATGTGTTCTTTTGCAAAATGTCTCTTGAGATCATTTGTTTATTTTTCAATCAGATTATTTATTTTGTTGTTGTTAGTTGTTTGAGTTCCTTCTAAATTCTGGATATTAGTCTCCTGTCAGATGCATAGTTTGAAAATATTTTTCCCCATTCTGTAGGTCAGCTGTTGATTGTTTTATTTGCTGTACAGAAGCTTTTCAATTGGATATAAACCATTTGTTTATTTTTGCTTCTGTTCTCGGTGCTTTTGAGAGCCTATTCAGAAAATCTTTTCCCTGACCAATGTCCCGAAGCATTTCCCTTATGTTTTCTTCCAGTAGTTTTATAGTTTTGGGTCTTACAATAAGGTGTTCTATATTGGGTTGATTTTTTATAGGACAAAAAGTGAGGGGTTAATTTTATTCTTCTGCATATGGACATTCAGTTTTTCCTAGCACAATTTTTTGAAAAGATTGAAAAGAAACCAATTATTTTTCTTGGCACTGTTGTCAAAAATTAGTTGACTGTAGATAGATATATTAATTTTCGGTTCTCTGTTCCATTTGCTTACATGTCTGTTTTTATGGCAGTACGATGCTGATTTGGTTACTATAGCTTTATAATATATTTTGAGATATGATAATGTGATACTTCTAGCTTTGTTGTTGTTGTTATTGTTTGTTTAAGATTGCTTTGGCTATGTGAGGTCTTTTGTGGTTCTATACAAATTTTAAGTTTTTCTTTTTGATTTCTGTGAGGAGTGTCATTGTCATTTTGATAGAGATTGCACTGAATCTGGAGATTATTTCTGGTAGTAAGGCTGAAGCCTGGAGCATGGGATTTCTTTCCATTTGTTTGTATCCTCTTCCATTTCTTTCAATAGTGTTTCATAGTTTCTCTTTCACATCCTTGATTAAGTTTATTCCTAAGTGTCTTTTTTTGTAGCTATTGTAAATGGTATTGACTTTTTGCATTCTTTTTTGGCTAGTTTGTTGTTCTTTAACAGAAATATTACTGATCCTTGCATGTTGATTTTATATTCGACAGCTTTACTAAAGTCAATTGTCAGTTCTAAGTGTATTTTGGTAGAGTCTTTAGGATTTTCTGTATATAACATCATGTCTTCTGCAAACAGGGATAATTTAACCTCCTCCTTTCCAATTTAGGTGTCCTTTATTTCTTTCTCTTATCTAATTGCTCTGGCTAGGATTTCCAGTACTATGTTAAATAAGAATGGTGAGAGTGGGCATCTTTGTTTCAGTTCTTAGAGGGAGAGCTTTCTGCTTTTTCCCATTCAGTATGATGTTGGCTGTGGGTTTGTCATATATGGCCTTTATTGTGTTGAATTACCTTTATTCTATACCTAATTTATTGAGAATTTGTATCACAAAGAGACATTAAATTTTAACAAATGGTTTTTCTGCATCTATTGAGATGATCACATGGTTTCTGTTCATACTTTTGCTGATGTGATGTTTCTCATTTATTGATTTCCATATGTTGAACTATTTCTCAGATAAATCATGCCCACTTGATTATGCTGTATTATCTTTTTGATGTATTGTTGCCATCAGTTTGCTAATATTTTGTAGAGGACTTTTGCATCTATGTTCATCAGGGGTATTGTCCTATGGGTTTCTTTTTTGTGTTGTGTCCTTGTCTGGTTTTGATATCAGCGTTATGCTGGTCTAATAAAATGAGTTAGGAACAGTTCCCTCCACTTCAGTCTTTAAAAAAAAATTTGAGAAAATTAGTGTTAATTCTTGTTTAAAGATTTGGCAGAATGCAACATTGAAGCCATCTGGTCCTGGACCTTTTTTGTTGAAAGACTTTTTATTGCAGCTTCAATCTCTACTTATTATTGGGCTATTCAGGTTTTCTATTTATTCTTGGTTCAAACTCTAGAGGTTGTATGTGTCTAGAAATTTATCCGTTTTCTCTAGGTTTTTTAATTTATTGGTTTATAGTTGCTCATAGCAGTATCTAATGACCCTTTGTGTTTCTGTGGTATCTGTTGTGATGTCTCTATTTTTGCTTCTGATTCTATTTATTTGGGGCTTCTTTTTTCTTTTTCTTAGTCTAGCTATTGTTTATTTATTTTGTCTTTTTTTGTTTGTTTGTTTGTTTTTTATTATACTTTATGTTCTAGGGTACATGTGCACAATGTGCAGATTTGTTACATATGTATACATGTGCCATGTTGGTGTGCTGCACCCATTAACTCATCATTTACATTAGGTGTATCTCCTAATGCTATCCCTCCCTGCTCCCCCAACCCCACAACAGGCCCCGGTATGTGCTATGAGTGAGAATATGCAGTGTTTGGTTTTCTGTTCTTGCAGTAGTTTGCTGAGAATGATGGTTCCCAGCTTCATCCATGTTCCTACAAAGGACACAAACTCATCCTTTTTTATGGCTCATAGTATTCCATGGTGTATATGTGCCACATTTTCTTAATCCAGTCTGTCATTGATGGACATTTGGGTTGGTTCCAAGTCTTTGCTATTGTGAACAGTGTTGCAATAAACATACGCCTGCATGTGTCTTTATAGCAGCATGATTTGTAATCCTTTGGATATATACCCAGTATTGGGATGGCCGGGTCAAACAATATTTCTAGTTCTAGATCCTTGAGGAATCACCACACTGTCTTCCACAATGATTGAACTAGTTTACAATCCCACCAACAGTGTAAAAGTGTTCCTATTTCTCCACATCCTACCCGGCACCTGTTGCTTCCTGATTTTTAATGATCGCCATTCTAACTGGTGTGAGATGGTATCTCATTGTGGTTTTGATTTGCATTTCTCTGATGGCTAGTGATGTTGAGCATTTTTTCATGTGTCTGTTGGCTGCATAAATGTCTTCTTTTGAGAAGTGTCTGTTCAGATACTTTGCCCACTTTTTGGTGGGGTTGCTTTTTTCTTGTAAATTTGTTTGAGTTCTTTGCGGGTTCTGGATATTAGGCCTTTGTCAGATGAGTAGATTGCGAAAATTTTCTCCCATTCTGTAAGTTACCTGTTCACTCTGATGGTAGTTTCTTTTGCTGTGCAGAAGCTCTTTAGTTTAATGAGATCCCATTTGTCAATTTTGGCTTTTGTTGCCATTGCTTTTGGTGTTTTAGATATGAAGTCCTTGCCCATGCCTATGTCCTGAATGGTATTGCATAGGTTTTCTTCTAGGATTTTCATGGTTTTAGGTCTAACATTTAAGTCTCTAATCCATCTTGAATTAATTTTTGTATAAGGTGTAAGGAAGGGATCCAGTTTCAGTTTTCTACTTATGGTTAGCCAATTTTCCCAGCACCATTTATTAAATAGGGAATCCTTTCCCCATTTCTTATTTTTGTCAGGTTTATCAAAGATCGGATGGCTGTAAATGTGTGGTATTATTTCTGAGGACTCTGTTCTGTTCCATTGGTCTATATCTCTGTTTTGGTACCAGTACCATGCTGTTTTGGTTACTGTAGCCTTGTAGTATAGTTTGAAGTCAGGTAGCATGATGCCTCCAGCTTTGTTCTTTTGGCTTAGGATTGTCTTGGCAACGCGGGGTCTTTTTTGGTTCCATATGAACTTTAAAGTGGTTTTTCCAATTCTGTGAAGAAAGTCATTGATAGCTTAATGGGGAAGGCATTGAATCTATAAATTACCTTGGGCAGTATGGTTATTTTCACAATATTGATTCTTCCTATCCATGAGCATGGAATGTTCTTCCACTTGTTTGTGTCCTCTTTTATTTTATTGAGCAGTGGTTTGTAGTTCCCCTTGAAGAGGTCCTTCACATCCCTTGTAAGTTGGATTCCTAGGTATTTTATTCTCTTTGAAGCAATTATGAATGGGAGTTCACTCATGATTTGGCTCTCTGTTTGTCTGTAATTGGTGTATAAGAATGCTTGGGATTTTTGCACATTGATTTTGTATCCTGAGACTTTGCTGAAGTTGCTTATCAGCTTAAGGAGATTTTGGGCTGAGAAAACGGGGTTTTCTAAATATACAGTCATGTCATCTGCAAACAGGGACAATTTGACTTCTTCTTTTCCTAATTGAATACCCTTTATTTCTTTCTCTTGCCTGATTGCCCTGGCCAGAACTTCCAACACTATGTTGAATAGGAGTGGTGAGAGAGGGCATCCCTGTCTTGTGCCAGTTTTCAAGGGGAGTGCTTTCAGTTTTTGGCCATTCAGTATGATATTGGCTGTGGGTTTATCATAAAGAGCTCTTATTATTTTGAGATACGTTCCATCAATACCAAATTTATTGAGAGTTTTTAGCATGAAGAGCTGTTGAATTTTGTCAAAGGCCTTTTCTGCATCTGTTGAGATAATCATGTGGTTTTTGTCTTTGGTTCTGTTTATATGCTGGATTACATTTATTGATTTGCATATATTGAACCAGCCTTGCATCCCAGGGATGAAGCCCACTTGACCATGGTGGATAAGCTTTTTGATGTGCTGCTGGATTTGGTTTGCCAGTATTTTATTGAGGTTTTTTGCATCCATGTTCATCAGGGATATTGGTCTAAAATCCTCTTTTTTGTTGTGTCTCTGCCAGGTTTTGGTATCAGGATGATGTTGTCCTCATAAAATGAGTTAGGGAGGATTCCCTCTTTTTCTGTTGATCGGAATAGTTTCAGAAGGAATGGTACCAGCTCCTCCTTGTACCTCCAGTAGAATTTGGCTGTGAATCCATCTGGTCCTGAACTTTTTTTTTTGATTGGTAGGCTATTAATTATTGCCTCAATTTCAGAGCCTATTATTGGTCTACTCAGGGATTCACCTTCTTCCTGGTTTAGTCTTGGGGAGCGTATGTGTCCAGGAATGTATCCATTTCTTCTAGGTTTTCTAGTTTATTTGCTTAGAGATGTTTATAGTATTCTCCGATGGTGGTTTGTATTTCTGTGGGGTCAGTGGTGATATCCCCTTTTTCATTTTTTATTGCATCGATTTGATTCTTCTCTTTTTTCTTCTTTATTAGTCTTGCTAGTGGTCTATCAATTTTGTTGATCTTTTCAAAAAACCAGCCCCTGGATTCATTGATTTTTTGGAGGGTTTTTTGTGTCTCTATCTCCCTCAGTTCTGCTCTGATCTTAGTTATTTCTTGCCTTCTGCTAGCTTTTGAATGTGTTTGCTCTTGCTTCTCTAGTTCTTTTAATTGTGATGTTAGGGTGTCAATTTTAGATCTTTCCTGCTTTCTCTTGTGGGCATTTAGTGGTATAAATTTCCCTCTACACACTTCTTTAAATTCGTTGAGAGATTCTGGTATGTTGTATTGTTTATCTCATTGGTTTCAAAGAACATCTTTATCTTTGCCTTCATTTCATTATGTACCCAGTAGTCATTCAGGAGCAGGTTGTTCAGTTTTCATGTGGTTGAGCAGCTTTGATTGAGTTTATTAATCTTGAGTTCTAGTTTGATTGCACTGTGTTCTGAGCGATAGTTTGTTATAATTTCTATTCTTTTACATTTGCTGCGGAGTGCTTTACTTCTAACGATGTGGTCAATTTTGGAATAAGTGCGACATGGTGCTGAGAAGAATGTATATTCTGTTGATTTGGGGTGGAGAGTTCTGTAGATGTATATTAGGTCTGCCTGGTGCAGAGATGAGTTCAATTCCTGGATATCCTTGTTAACTTTTTGTCTCGTTGATCTGTCTAATTTTGACAGTGGGTGTTAAAATCTCCCATTATTATTGTGTGGGAGTCTATGTCTCTTTGTAAGTCTCTAAGGACTTGCTTTATGAATCTGGGTGCTCCTGTATTGGGTGCATATATATTTAGGATAGATAGCTCTTCCTGATGAATTGATCCCTTTACCATTATGTAATGGCCTTCTTTGTCTCTTTTGATCTTTGTTGTTTTAAAATCTGTTTCATCAGAGACTAGGATTGCAACCCTGTCTTTTTTTGTTTTCCATTTGCTTGGTAGATCTTCCTTCATCCCTTTATTTTGAGCCTATGTGTATCTCTGCATGTGAGATGGGTCTCCTGAATACAGCAGACTGATGGGTCTTGACTCTTTATCCAATTTATCAGTCTGTGTCTTTTAATTGGAGCATTTAGCCCATTTAGATTTAAGGTTAATATTGTTATGTGTGAACTTGATCCTGTCATTATGATGTTAGCCAATTATTTTGCTCGCTAGTTGATGCAGTTTCTTTTTTTTTTTTTTTTTTTTTTTTTTTTGAGACGGAGTCTCGCTCTGTTGCCCGGGCTGGAGTGCAGTGGCCGGATCTCAGCTCACTGCAAGCTCCGCCTCCTGGGTTCCCGCCATTCTCCTGCCTCAGCCTCCCGAGTAGCTGGGACTACAGGCGCCCGCCACCTCGCCCTGCAGTTTCTTCCTAGTCTAAAAGGTCTTTACATTTTGGCATGCTTTTGCAGTGACTGGTACCGGTTGTTCCTTTCCATGTTTAGTGCTTCCTTCAGGAACTCTTGTAGGGTAGGCCTGGTGGTGACAAAGGATTTTATTTCTCCTTCACTTATGAAACTTAGTTTGGCTGGATATGAAATTCTGGGTTTAAAATTCTTTTCTTTAAGAATGTTGAATATTGGCCCCCACTCTCTTCTGGCTTGTAGAGTTTCTGCCTAGAGATCTGCTGTTAGTCTGATGGGCTTCCCTTTGTGGGTAACCTGACCTTTCTCTCTGGCTGGCCTTAACATTTTTTCCTTCATTTCAACTTTGGTGAATCTGACAATTATGTGTCTTGGAGTTGCTCTTCTCGAGGAGTATCTTTGTTGTGTTTTCTGTATTTCCTGAATTTGAATGTTGACCTGCCTTGCTAGGTTGGGGAAGTTCTCCTGGATAATATCCTGCAGTGTTTTCCAGCTTGGTTCCATTCTCCCCACGTACACCAATCAGATGTAGATTTGGTCTTTTCACATAGTCCCATATTTCTTGGAGGCTTTGTTCGTTTCTTTTTGCTCTTTTTTCTCTAAACTCTTCTCACTTCATTTCATTCATTTGATCTTCAATCACTGATACGCTTTCTTCCAGTTGATCGAGTCAGTTACTGAAGCTTGTGCATTTGTCATGTAGTTCTCATGTCATGGTTTTCAGCTCTATCAGATCATTTAAGGACTTCTCTACATTGGTTATTCTAGTTAGCCATTCATCAAATCTTTTTTCAAGGTTTTTAGCTTCTTTGCGATGGGTTCGAACTTCCTCCTTTAGCTCAGAGAAGTTTGATTGTCTGAAGCTTTCTTCTCTCAACTCGTCAAAGTCATTCTCCATCCAGCTTTGTTTTGTTGTTGGCTAGGAGCTGCGTTCCTTTGGAGGGTGAGAGGTGTTCTGATTTTTAGAATTTTCAGCTTTTCTGCACTGCTCTTTCCCCATCTTTGTGGTTTTATCTACCTTTGGTCTTTGAAGATGGTGACATACAGATGGGGTTTTGGTGTGAACGTCCTTTCTGTTTGTTAGTTTTCCTTCTAACAGTCAGGACCCTCAGCTGCAGGTCTGTTGAAGTTTGCTCGTGGTCCACTCCAGACCCCATTTGCCTGGGTATCAGCAGTGGATGCTGCAGAGGAGTGAATATTGCTGAACAGCAAATGTTGCCATCTGATCGTTCCTCTGGAAGCTTCATCTCAGGGGTGTACCCAGCCATGTGAGGTGTGCAGTGTCAGTCTGCCCCTAGTGGGGAATGTCTTCGTTAGGCTACTTGGGGATCAGGGACCCAGTTGAGCAGGCATTTTGTCCGTTCTCAGATCTCAAACTCCATGCTGGGAGAACCAATACACTCTTCAAAGCTGTCAGACAGGGACATTTAAGTCTGCAGAGGTTTCTACTGCCTTTTGTTTTGCTATGCCCTGTCCCCAGAGATGGAGGCTACAAAGGCAGGCAGGCCTCCTTGAGCTGCAGTGGGCTCCACCCAGTTTGAGCTTCCCTGCCACTTTGTTTACCTACTGAAGCCTCAACAATGGTGGGCGACCCTCCCCCAGCCTTGCTGCCACCTTGCAGTTAGATCTCATACTGCTGTGCTAGCAATGAGGGAGGCTCCGTGGGCGTGGGACCCTCTGAGCCAGGCATGGGATATAATCTCCTAGTGTGCCATTTGTTATGACCCTTGGTAAAGCGCAGTATTAGGGTGGGAGTGACCCGGTTTTCCAGGTGTTGTGTGTCATGGTTACCCTTGGCTAGGAAAGGGAATTCCCTTCCCCATTGCGCTTCCTGGGTGAGGCGATGCCTCACCCTGCTTTGGCTCTCACTTGGTGTGCTGCACCCACTGTCTTGCACCCACTGTCCAACATGCCCTAGTGAGATGAACCCGGTACCTCAGTTGGAAATGGAGAAATCACCCATCTTCTGTGTTGCTCATGTTGGGAGCTGGAGGCTGGAGCTGTTCTTATTTGGCCATCTTAGACTAGCTCCACTGTCTTTCTTTAAAAATAAAAACTTTCAATCAACCTTTTGTTTCATTAATCCTTTGTATTTGTTTTCAGTCTCAATTTTGTTTATTTTTGCTCCGATCATTATTATCTCTTTCCTTCTACTACTTTGGGGCTTGGTTTGTTCTTGCTTTTCTAGCTCCTTGAAATGTATCATTAAGGTGTTTATTTGAAAACTTTCTAGATGTTTGAAGTAGACGTTGATTTCTGTAAACTTCCCTCTTACTACTGCCTTTTGTGTGTATCGTCAGTTTTGGTATGTTCTGTTTCTATTTTCACTTATTTCAAGAAATTTAAAACATTTCCTTCTTAATCTCTTAATTGATATAATGGTCATTCAGGAGCATGTTGTTTAATTTCCATGTATTTGTACAGTTTCCAAAGTTTCCCTGATTATTGACTTCTGGTTTTATTCCATGTGGTCTGAGAAGGTATTTAATATAATTTCAATTTACACAATTTTTTTGAGACTTCTTATGTTTTCTAACATATGATTAATCTTGGAAAATGTTCCACGTGCTGATAAAAAGAATGTGTCCTCCACAGCTCTTGGGCAAATGTTCTGTAAATGGCTATTAAGTTCATTTGGTCTATGGTGCAGTTTAAATCCTGTGTTCTTTGTTGATTTTTCTGTTTAGATAATCTCTCCAACACTGACAGTGAAATTTTGAAGTACCCAAATATTATTTTATTGTTTCACTTTAGATCTAATATTTCCTTTATGTATCTGGGTGCTCCAGTGTTGGGTGCATATGTATTTAAAATTGTTATATTTTCTTGCTGAATTGATCCCTTTATTATTATATAACATTATCCTTTTTCTCCTTTTTACAGTTTTTGACTTGCACTCTGCTTTGTCTGATATAAGCCTAGCTACTCTTGCTTGCTTTTCGTTTACCTTTGCATGAAATATCTTTTTCCATCCTTCACACTCCATCTATGTATGTCTCTACAGGTGAAGTGAGTTTCTTATAGGGAACACATAGTTGGCTATTATTTCTTTTTGTCCATTTATCCTATCTATATCTCTTAAATGGGGTATTTAATTTATTTACCTTCAAGGTTATTATTGATAGATAAGAACTTATCCCTGTCTTTTTATTGATTGCTTTCTGGTTATTTTGAATATCTTTTGTTTCTTTTTTTCTTCCTAGTTGTTTATTTTTGCAGTTGAATGGCTTTCTGTAGCAATCTGGGCATGTGAGACCCCCTGGGCTTCCAACCACCACAGATGCCTTTCTGCTTCCCCCTGAACTCCAGCACTCTCCCTTTAACATTTCAGTTAAATCTTGTTTATTCATTACATTGTTCCTTTCTTGTCCTGACTACTCTTTTTTATTCAGTATGTTATATGATTCCATTTTATTTCCAGTATTGGCTTATTACTCATGTCTCTTTTAAAAAATATGTTTTACTCTGTTAACATATGATTCACAATGTACATCCTTAATTTATCATAGTCTGCCTTCAAATGATATTATGCTTCCTTATGTGTAGTGTAAAACAAATGCAACACTATATTTCCAAATCCTCCCTCCCATTTTTAATGCTATTTTTATCATATGGTATAATGAGTTTATAGTGTATGTATATTTTACATACTTTTAAAAATTTTTACATACACTATAAACTCATACTACAATACAACAATATTTGCTGTAGATAATGTATTGTTAGAACAATTAAAACTAGAAAGGTATATTTTGCCTTCATTTTAGTTATACTCAGAGCTCATGATTACTTTATGTGGGTCCAAATTTCAGTTCTTTGTGGTAATTCTTCTGCCTGAAAAATTTCATTTGGCATTTCTTTTAGTGCACGTCTGCTACTATCAAATTCTCTTGGCTTTTGCATCTCTGAAAAAAAAAATTTTTTTTCAAAGACATTTCATTAGGTATAAAATTCTAGGTTTACAGTTTGTGTGGGGTTTGGTTTTTTTGTTTGGTTGGTTGTTTTGTCTTTTTGTCTTTCAGTGCTTAAAGCTATTACCCCTTTGTCTTCTGGCTTGCATAGTTTTTAGATAAGCAGTATGCTGTAACTCTTATCTTTGACCTTCTGCTTGTAGCGTTTCCTTTCATTGTCGTTGCCTTAAATATTTCCTTTTAATCTTTGGTTTTCCACAGTGTGAATGAGATGTGTTTGGATGTTTATTTTTTATTCTGCTTGAAGTTCCCTAAATTTCTGAAGTCTATGATTTGATTATTTAATTACTTTTGAAAAATTCTTGGTCATTATGTCTTCAAATATTTCCTCTGCCAATCACATTCTCGATCTCTCCCCCTGTCAACCCCTTCTTCTAACCTTTTCACTTTTTTCGAGGATTCCAGTAATGCATGTGCTAGGCTCTTTCATATTGCCCCATACTCTTGGATGCTTATTTCTGGGTTCCCTCCCTTCAACTCTTTCATCTCTTTGTACTTTAATTTGGCTAATTTCTACCAACCTTTTATCAAGCTTACTGATTCTTTCTTTTGCTGTGTCAAATCTACTGATAAACTCATCAAAGATATTTTTCATCTCTTTTACCATGCTTTTTATTTTTTATATTTCCATTTGACTCTTTATAATATTGTTGATTGTATCTAGTAAAGTCAAATTCAGTCTACTTTCAAAATACTCAGACCTTTTACTAAACTGTTTTTAAGATTTTCTCTGCTGTCTTTTTTTTTTTTAAGCAATTTTTCTCTGATAATACCTAGGTGCAAAATAATTTTTAACCTTAGTTTTTATTCATAAGATATATTGTTGTTTTTCACCAGGTCTGGAATATTCTCAGTCATTAGCTTTTCAAATATTGCTTCTTATTTATTCTGTCCTTTGTTCTCCTTCTGAGACTCAAAATACAGGGATCTTTTCCTTTCCCACACTATCACTTATGTTTCCTACCCCCTTTCTGTATATCCCATCTTTTTGTCTCTTCATGCTTTATTGTCAATATTTTCTTCTTACCTATATTGCAATTCATTAAATTGCTTCAGTTTTATCACATTTGCTGTTTAACTAATTCATTAATTTGTGTTCTAATATTTGTTTCTTTTTTTCAAATCTATTTTTAATAACTTCCAGTTCTTTGCTAAAATTTTCAGTGTTGTCTGTTATCTCCCTATTTATGCAAACAGTTGGTTTAAAGTCTGATAATTGTTTGAAGTCTGATAGCACAAACATTGGCAGCCACCATAGCTGTTTCTATTTTCCATTATTTCCATTGATCTCATTCCTGTTGTCTTATTTCCTTGTGTGCCTAGCTATTTTTACTGTGGGCTAAATACTGTACTTAAAATTGTTATAGGAGTAGCCTGATGCCTGGGATAATTTTGTATATTCATATATTCTTCCAAACATATATATTTATGTTTGAAAAGCTTCTAGGATCCCCACTAATGATCCAAGATTATTTTAATCCAAACTGGGCTACAGTTTCTGCCAGAGCTATCCTACTTCCACTTCCCTCTTAATCCCCAAATCAAGGGATAGCATGTCTATCTTGGTTGACCTGAATTCCAATGTTTTCTCCTCAGCCCAGTAATGTGTTCCTCTACCTCCTAGTCCCTCTACTACCTCTTGCTGAGTTAGGAAATGTGTCAAGAGGAGTAGTAGCCCTGGAATACTGGGCCCAACTCTTGGATTTCCACCTCCTCCCATATCTTAGCTCTGTGATTTTTTATTTTCTTGTTAGTTCTCCAGGGTCTTTTAGCAGTTTTTTTAAAAAAAAAATGTTTGGTTTTATTTTGTTTAGCTTTTCTCATTGTCTTTAGGGAAAAGATGAGAAAGATGAGTCCACATTATTTAATCCATCAATCCATCGTTACTCTTTTGCAGGAATTTGTGGGCTGTTGTTGTTGTTGTTTTGTTTTGTTTTGTTTTTTTCTTTTTGGCTCTGGGCTCTCTAGATTTTTATTTCTTTTAAGTTTTGTGGTCTCTTGTTTTAAAGTGCTCTGCCACCAAAGTGCCTCTATTTCTAACAGTTTATTCACTCAAACAGCTCTTGCTAGTTACTCAATTGAATTTGCTTAAATTAAGTGAACATATAAATTTCCCTATATATGTTATACTATCTCCATTATAAGAACTTTTTAATTTTTTTCTATGATCATCAAGCTGCGCAATAGATCTTCTGAACTTACTGCTTCTATCTAACTAAAATTTTGTATCTTTGGAACAACATCTTCCCAACTTCCTCCTCTTTAAAAACTTCCAAAATTCTTTACTATATGCCTGGAATAGTCTTCTGTCTGCCTTGACACCTTCAAATCTCAGCTCAATATTTATTGACAAAGCTTTCCAAACTTCCTTGATTTCAGTGTAGCAACTGTATATCTTACTGCAGGAATTTGAGTGTGCCAAATAAATAATTTTACTTCATTTTCTTCACGTCTAATTTAATTTCATTTTAAGATCCTGTCCCTCCAGGTTGCTAGAAAATTCACCTTTCGTTTATTTGTTGGATAGGGCTCAGGAAATTTGTTCCCTGTTGTCTAAATTGGTACAAGAATCCTGACACTTCTGTCTGGGAAATGGAGATATAATTCACATAAGTCTTTAGTTCATCGTAGTCACCTTAATAACCTTATTGTTCAGGCTTACATGTTCACTAGAAGTCAAATATTTCCAAGCCCTCCATGCCAGGCTTGCAAATAGAAATCACTGACAAGACTGGATTCCTGATACTTCATATGCAGCTTCTTTAAGGCACCCCACAGGTCCTGTTATCTCCCCAAATAGCTGCTATATATCTAGCTATGGTTTCCTGTTATTTGAGGTATGTACTAACTTCTATCCCCTTTCCATTCTGGATGAATCTCTTTCCTTGGTGACATTCTTCTATATTCTTTCCCCAGCAAAAATTTCTCAATGAATTTAGACTTTTAGAGAGAAAAAAAAAAAACAAGAAAGAAATAAGAAAAAGGCTGCCTTCAGGGTCATTCTGGACTTGGCATTGGCATTGCACACAACCCTCCTCTTAGGCAAGAGATAGCAAGCATCTGGTTACCTTCTGGAAGAGAAGGAATAAGGCAGCAAAAACAATTCACAAAATAATATGTCAATAAATTATCAAGCCAGAAGTTTAAGTCCCTCAGTTATTCATTTTTAAAGCACACATAATACCTGTATTTTTGTAGCACCTATCACAGTTTCTATTTGAAATTTATGCATCATTATTTTATTAATATCAGTGTCCTTAACTCCATAATATGACCTCCCTGATAGCAGGCATCTTGACTAGTTTTGATTATTTAAAAGCTAACATCACATCTGGCAATAATATACATTCAATAAGCCTTTGTTGAATTAATGAATCAGTGAATGAATAATTAAGTAAAGTGTATTCTACAAGCTCTCTCAGTTAAAAAGGACCTAAAATTAAATGTTTTGCTTCCTTACAGCTGTCTCCTATATATAATCTGGTTCCAGTGAAAATGAAAAATGCACACGTAAAGAAACAAAACTTGGAAAGAGCCATTGAAGACTATATCAATGAATTTAGTGTAAGAAAATGCCACTCATGCCAAAATGGAGGTACAGCAATTCTAATGGATGGAAAGTGTTTGTGTACCTGCCCATTCAAATTTGAGGGAATTGCCTGTGAAATCAGTAAACAAAAAGTTCCTGAAGGTGAGGACAATTTATTTGATGTGATTAAAGACAAAAATATGTACTTTGGGGTTATTTAATTTGAAAACTAGCTCTTGAATTAATTTGTACTAAATCTCTAGATTATTTATATTAACAGAGGATAAGGATTGAGTGAATAGTGAAAATGGGTAAATCAGCCTTTATGTGTCATTTAACATATTCTACTTGTATATATTAAAATAGAATTATAAATAAATAAATTATAATTATTGTATTACTCTTTAATTATAAAAATATTCTTATGTAAGGTTTACAGAAATATAACAAGCAACCAGGTATTCACTATCTAGAATTGATGAATGTTAATACATATATGTCATATATACTTTATATAAATGTATATATTATATACTGTGCATATATATGTGTTTATGTGTAAAGACATAGACATATATACTTCAAAACCTTTTTTAGGAAGCAACAATAATGCGTCCAATTAATTACTTTGTACCACATCCCTGCCCCCCCCAAAAAATTCCATTGCCTTTTCTCTCTTCTACTGCTCAGATACAATCATTTTCACTAAGTTTGTATGTATCTTTCCAGTCCATATTTTTGTGCTTGTACTAAATATGTACCAATGAAAAATATGTGATATTGTTTTGTATGTTTTTAAATTTTATATAAATGATATTCACTAGATTTTTATTTTGCGCTTTTAACTGTATTGGTGTTTTTAAAAACTGAGATTCTGTATTGTATTTTAAAGTTAATTCTAAGGAAACATATTATTTTACATTTAAAAAATATTTGTATTATGAATTTAAAGGGTACATGTGAAGGTTTGTTACAAGGATATATTGCATAATGGTAAGCTTTGGGCCTCTGGTGTACCTATCACCCAAATAGTGGACATTGTACCCAATAGGTAATTTTTCAACCCTCATCCACCCCCATCCTCGCCATTTTTGGAGTCCCCACTGTCTATTATTTCCTTCTTTATGTCCATACATACCCATTGTTTAGCTCCCACTTATTAGCCAGAACATGTGGTATTTGATTTTCTATTTCTGCGTTATTTCACTTAGGGTAATGACCTCCCACTCCATCCATGTTGCTCCAAAAGACATGATTTCATTCTCTTTTATGGATGAATAATATTCTGTGGTGCGTATGTACCACATTTTCTTTATCCAATCATCCATTGATGGACATGAAAGTTGATTCCACTGTGGTCTGAGAGACAGTTTGTTATAATTTCTGTTCTTATACATTTGCTGAGGAGTGCTTTACTTCCAATTATGTGGTCAATTTTGGAATAAGTGCAATGTGGTGCTGAGAAGAATGTATATTCTGTTGATTTGGGGTGGAGAGTTCTATAGATGTCTATTAGGTCTGCTTGCTGCAGAGATGAGTTCAATTCCTGGATATCCTTGTTAACTTTTTGTCTCGTTGATCTGTCTAATGTTGACAGTGGAGTGTTGAAGTCTCCCA